>NC_084755.1:39534471-39546971 GCF_033978785.1 Entelurus aequoreus | reverse complement strand
GATGTGTGAACATGATTGCACAAGGGTTTTCTAATCATCAATTAGCCTTCTGAGCCAATGAGCAAACACATTGTACCATTAGAACACTGGAGTGATAGTTGCTGGAAATGGGCCTCTATACACCTATGTAGATATTGCAGCAAAAAGCAGACATTTGCAGCTAGAATAGTCATTTACCACATTAGCAATGTATAGAGTGTATTTCTTTCAAGTTAAGACTAGTTTAAAGTTATCTTCATTGAAAAGTACAGTGCTTTTCCTTCAAAAATAAGGACATTTACATGTGACCCCAAACTTTGGAACGGTAGTGTATTAGTGTTCCTGGAAAAAAGGCACCCAAACACACATACTGTACAGCACATTTTTACAGTTATGTGTACATATTATTTATACACACATACACATTGGCCCCCCAGACACATTTTTTCTTTTAATGTGGCCCCCGAGTCAAAATATTTGCCCAGCTCTGCCTTAAAGGCCTACTGAAATGAAATTATTTTATTTAAACGGGGATAGCAGATCCATTCTATGTGTCATACTTGATCATTTCGCGATATTGCCATATTTTTGCTGAAAGGATTTAGTAGAGAACATCGACGATAAAGTTCGCAACTTTTGGTCGCTGATAAAAAAAAGCCTTGCCTGTACAGGAAGTAGCGTGACGTCACAGGTTGAAAGGCTCCTCACATCTCCCCATTGTTTACACCAGCAGCGAGAGCGATTCGGACCGAGAAAGCGACGATTACCCCATTAATTTGAGCGAGGATGAAAGATTCGTGGATGAGGAACGTGAGAGTGAAGGACTAGAGTGCAGTGCAGGACGTATCTTTTTTCGCTCTGACCGTAACTTAGGTACAAGCTGGCTCATTGGATTCCACACTTTCTCCTTTTTCTATTGTGGATCACGGATTTGTATTTTAAACCACCTGGGATACTATATCCTCTTGAAAATGAGAGTCGAGAACGCGAAATGGACATTCACAGTGACTTTTATCTCCACGACAATACATCGGCGAAGCACTTTAGCTACGGAGCTAACGTGATAGCATCGGGCTTAACTGCAGATAGAAACAAAAGAAATAAACCCCTGACTGGAAGGATAGACATAAAATCAACAATACTATTAAACCATGGACATGTAACTACACGGTTAATGCTTTCCAGCTTGGCGAAGCTTAACAATGCTGTTGCTAACGACGCCATTGAAGCTAACTTAGCTATGGGACCTCACAGAGCTATGCTAAAAACATTAGCTATCCACCTACGCCAGCCAGCCCTCATCTGCTCATCAACACCCGTGCTCACCTGCGTTCCAGCAATCGACGGAGCGACGAAGGACTTCACCCGATCATCGATGCGGTCGGCGGCTAGCGTCGGCTAGCGTGTCTGCTATCCAAGTCAAAGTCCTCCTGGTTGTGTTGCTGCAGCCAGCCGCTAATACACCGATCCCACCTACAGCTTTCTTCTTTGCAGTCTTCATTGTTCATTAAACAAATTGCAAAAGATTCACCAACACAGATGTCCAGAATACTGTGGAATTATGAGATGAAAACAGAGCAGTTTGTATGGTGACACATTGGGTATGAATACTTCCGTTTCAACCATTGACGTCACGCGCATACGTCATCATACATAGACCTTTTCAAGCGGAAGTTTCTTGGGAAATTTAAAATGTCACTTTATAAGTTAACCCGGCCGTATTGGCATGTGTTGCAATGTTAAGATTTCATCATTAATATATAAACATCAGACTGCGTGGTCGCTAGTAGTGGCTTTCAGTAGGCCTTTAAGGTTAAAAAAAAAAATCTATATTTATTGTATTGGTTTAAAAAATGTAAAATATCAAAATGGTCCCCGAATGTGTTGATTTGTCAGCGTGCGGCCCTCGGTGTAAAAAGTTAGGACACCCCTGTTGCACACCTAATGACATATTATCTATTTGTCCAATTAAAGCTGAAATATTCTTACTACTCCACTGTATTTTAAAGTTGTTTCTATTGCCCAAGACCCATATTACTTAAGCTGCATTTATTACCTCGTGCTTATGACACTTTTCAGCTCCTCCTCTGGATGGTGAAAGCACAATAAGGTTACCTGACACCCATAGAGGGAGCGATAGCCAATATTGTCACAATGACTCAAAAGGCATATGTTGATGTAGGTTTTGGTGCCATTTTGCAATTTTTATTGTTCAAAAAAGTATTTTGAATCCTCGACATCTGCTATCCAGTCTAATGGGCTCACATAGATATGAGATAAGTGTGTGTGTGTGTATATATATATACATATATATATATATATATATATATATATATATATATATATATATATATATATATATATATATATATATATATATATATATTAGGGCTGCAACTAACGATTAATTTGATAATCGATTAATCTGTCGATTATTACTTCGATTAATCGATTAATAATCGGATAAAAGAAACAAACTACATTTCTATCCTTTCCAGCATTTTATTTTAAAAAAACAGCATACTGGCACTATACTTATTTTGATTATTGTTTCTCAGCTGTTTGTACATGTTGCAGTTTATAAATAAAGATTTATTTTTTAAAATTTTTTTTTTTTTTTTTTTTTTTAAAAGCCTATGCGCATAGCATAGATCCAATGAATCGATGACTAAATTAATCGTCAACTATTTTTAGAATCGATTTTAATCGATTTAATCGATTAGTTGTTGCAGCCCTATATATATATATATATATATATATATATATATATATATATATATATATATATATATATATATATATATATATATATATATATATATATATATATTAGGGCTGCAACTAACGATTAATTTGATAATCGATTAATCTGTCAATTATTACTTCGATTAATCGATTAATAATTGGATAAAAGAAACAAACTACATTTCTATCCTTTCCAGCATTTTATTTTAAAAAAAACAGCATACTGGCACTATACTTATTTTGATTAATGTTTCTCAGCTGTTTGTAAATGTTGCAGTTTATAAATAAAGATTTATTTTTAAAAAATAAAAATAATTATTTTTTTTATTTTTTTTAAAAGCCTATGCGCATAGCATAGATCCAACGAATCGATGACTAAATTAATCGTCAACTATTTGTATAATCGATTTTAATCGATTAGTTGTTGCAGCCCTAATATATATATATATATATATATATATATATATATATATATATATATATATGATATGTACTATAACACAGATATAAATAAAAAGATAGAAGTGATTAATGTTGAATTATTCATGTCTCTCACAGAGAGTGCAACCAGCTCCAGCCTGCCCACAGAAGACTGGTCTGTGAACATGGAGATCTGTGACATCATCAACAACTCAGAGGAAGGGTGTGTGTGTGTGTGTGTGTGTGTGTGTGTGTGTGTGTGTGTGTGTGTTGTCTCATATGTTACAAGCGTGTCGTTGCGCTTGTCTGAAAGGTGAACAAATATTTCATTCCAGGCCCAAAGATGCTGTCAGAGCCATAAAAAAAAGGATTGTGGGAAACAAGAATTTTAAGGAGGTCATGCTGGCACTCACAGTGAGTGTTTACACACACACACACACACACACACACACACACACACACACACACACACACACACACACACACACACGCGCACACACACACACACCAGTGGGCTCCACAGATTGGTTGGTGTGTCATCCTATAATTTTGCATAATTAAGTATGACGCATGTCATTTTTATAAAGGCTAAAAAAATAAAATAATGGGCATATATTTAAAGACATTATATCTTTTTGCTGTGTTTTTCATTTTGGTTATCAATCGCGGTTTCATGATGAATTTAATCTTAAACGGTTCTATTAACCGTCAGGAGTTCTACCACGGTTTGTCATTAATAATTGTTACATCCCCACTTTCCTGTATCATTTTTTTGTAATGTTTTTTGCAACAACATTTTCCTGGTGGCTAGTGATGGGTATCGTTCACTTTTGAACCGATGTGGTACCACTTCATGGTACCTGGGAATCAATACCAGAACTTAAGGGTACCAATTTTTGCTACTTTTGTTTGTATTAATAAATCTATAAAACATTTTGATAATAAAATCTCATTTTAATTGCAACATTCAAAAATTAGCTTTTGTTTCATTATCACATTTCTGAGTCTTACTTGCAAGCATGACATTAATTAGCAATTACAGTTGACGTTAGATGGCAATAGTTTATAGTTTTTATTTTTGTTATTTTTTGTTGCTCCATAAAAAGTGTTAATACTAACTGTTTGATTGTAATGTGTATCATCTTAGTTGTAGTTGTCGTTAAAAAATTTGGAGGTGTTTAAATCGCCATGTAAAATCGCTAATGCTAATCAACAGCATGTCAGTAGCAAATCCAAAGTATGTTAGCGTCAAGCTAGCGCATTTTGGGAAAAGTGGAGTCTCAATTACAGTTGCAAGTCCAAGGCGTTAGGTGGCAGTAGGAGGAGTTTCAATCGCCATGTAAAATTGCTAATGCTAATCACTAGCATGTCACTAGCGAATCCAATGTATATTAGCATGGGCATTTTTGGAAAAGTGGAGTCTCAATTACAGTTGCAAATGCAAGGCGTTAGGTGGCAGTAGTGTACAGTTTATGGTGTGTTGGTAAGTCAGTTTACTTTTTGCTGTCGAGTCTTTCGTTGCGCCCAAAAAGTGTTAATACTGTAAGTATTGTACGTATTACGCACCAGCTGTATGGTTGTAATGTGCATCTTAGTTGTAGTTTTCGTTAACAAATTTGGAGGAGTTTAAATCGCCATGTAAAATCGCTAATGCTAATCAACAGCATGTCAGTAGCAAATCCAAAGTATGTTAGCGTCTAGCTAGCGTATTTTGGGAAAAGTGGAGTCTCAATTACAGTTGCAAGTCCAAGGCGTTAGGTGGCAGTAGTATATAGTTTATGGTGTGTTGGCAAGTCAGTTTAGTTTTTGTTGTCTGGTCTTTCGTTGCGCCCAAAAAGTGTTACTACTGTAAGTATTGTACGTATTACGTACCAGCTGTATGATTGTAATGTGCATCTTAGTTGAGGTTTCCGTTAACAAATTTGGAGGAGTTTCAATCGCCATGTAAAATTGCTAATGCTAATCACTAGCATGTCACTAGCGAATCCAATGTATATTAGCATGGGCATTTTTGGAAAAGTGGAGTCTCAATTACAGTTGCAAGTCCAAGGCGTTAGGTGGCAGTAGTGTACAGTTTATGGTGTGTTGGCAAGTCAGTTTACTTTTTGCTGTCGAGTCTTTCGTTGCGCCCAAAAAGTGTTAATACTGTAAGTATTGTACGTATTACGCACCAGCTGTATGATTGTAATGTGCATCTTGGTTGTAGTTTTCGTTAACAAATTTGGAGGAGTTTCAATCGCCATGTAAAATCGCTAATGCTAATCAACAGCATGTCAGTAGCAAATCCAAAGTATGTTAGCGTCTAGCTAGTGCATTTTGGGAAAAGTGGAGTCTCAATTACAGTTGCAAGTTCAAGGCGTTAGGTGGCAGTAGTGTACAGTTTATGGTGTGTTGGCAAGTCAGTTTACTTTTTGTTGTCTGGTCTTTCGTTGCGCCCAAAAAGTGTTAATACTGTAAGTAATGTACTTATCACGCACCAACTGTTTGATTGTAACGTGCATCTTAGTTGTAGTTTTCGTTAACAAATTTGGAGGTGTTTAAATCGCCATGTAAAATCGCTAATGCTAATCAATAGCATGTTAGTAGCAAATCCAATGTATATTAGCGTCAAGCTAGTGCATTTTTGTAAAAGTGGAGTCTCGATTACAGTTGCAAGTCCAAGGTGTTAGGTGGCAGTAGTGTACAGTTTATGGTGTGTTGGCAAGTCAGTTTACTTTTTGTTGTCTCGTCTTTCGTTGCGCCCCAAAAAGTGTTAATACAGTAAGTAATGTACTTATCACGCACCAGCTGTTTGATTGTAACGTGCATCTTCATTAGAAAATTACGAGGTGTCGAAATGGCCATGTAAAATTGCTAATGCTATCGAGTAGCACGTCAATCGCAAATCCAATGTATGCTCGCATTACTTTATTTGCAGTTTGGGCAATTTTTTTGGAGTGAATTTCTTTGTTGGCGTCGAACATTGCAACAGGTAGTTTGGCCGAGTCTGCTCTCAGTGCTGCTGGAGTGATCACAAAGTAAATGAACACCAGGGAATAAAACACTGGTCAATCCCAAGTTCTTTTGGATGACATATATGTTGAGTAAAAAGGACCCCAGAGCCAGAATTGTACAATACCACGTTTTACTTCAGGACAATAGCATCTGCAAGCGAGGTCTAAATCTTAACAAAAAGAGTTAGCTTATGTAGGAGCAAAAACAACCCCTCTCGCCCAGAAAGGAGCGCAGCTGCTTCTTCAAAACAGATAAGGAACTGGCCAAAACAGCTCTGTGAGCCGACAAACCGGAGCCCTTAAGACAAAACATAGAGTTTACTAGCGGACATAAGATAAAAGCAAGGAGGTCAGGAGAAGACATGAGAAAATACTAGCTGCTTTAAACATGACTTGCTTAAAGGCCTACTGAAAGCCACTACTACCGACCACGCAGTCTGATAGTTTATATATCAATGATGAAATCTTAACATTGCAACACATGCCAATACGGCCGGGTTAACTTATAAAGTGACATTTTAAAATTCCCGGGAAATATCCGGCTGAAACATCGCGGTATGATGACGTATGCGCGTGACGAATTCCGAGTAACGGAAGTTATGGTACCCCGTAGAATCCTATACAAAAAGCTCTGTTTTCATTTCATAATTCCACAGTATTCTGGACATCTTTTGCAATTTTTTTAATGAACAATGAAGGCTGCAAAGAAGACAGTTGTAGGTGGGATCAGTGTATTAGCAGCGGACTACAGCAACACAACCAGGAGGACTTTGTTGGAGCGCTAGCCGCGCTAGCCGCCGACTTCACCTTGACTTCCTAAGAACACTGAAAAATATCTCACTCTCACAGCACCTTCGCCCTCTTATTGTTGGCAGTGTGTGATGACGTAAGTCTTGCCCCCAGGTGCTAGAAACCTGCGTGAAGAACTGCGGACACAGGCTTCACATCCTAGTGACCACAAGGGATTTCACCGAAGGGGTTCTGCTCCGCTCCATCATCCCCAGGAACAACCCTCCCCTCATCGTGCACGACCGAGTGCTCGGCATCATACAGGTACAGGTGTAGTCGTACAGGTACAGGTGTAGGGCGCGGCTCTTCTCTGCTCCATTGTTACCTGCCGGTATTCTGCGGTTGTCCTCCTTTCAAGGCGTGGGCCGACGCATTCCGGAGCTCGCCCGACCTGACAGGCGTGGTGGCCGTGTACGAAGACCTGCGCAGGAAAGGACTGGAGTTCCCTACCACAGAACTGGATGGCTACATCCCGGCCCAAGCCCCCAAAAGGGTACACACACACGCCTCTCCCCCTCGCTGCGGTCTGGTCTGTGGTCAACCTCTTCTTTCGGGTCTTTTCTGTGCTCTTTGCTTGACAGACCTCGCCTCAAAACGGGCCTGTCGTCGCTACGCTGCTCTCTTCCAAACCCCCCCTAAACCCGCCCCAGACTCTCGAGCTAAAACACACGCTAAACGGAAGTGAGGCCTTCACTCCCAACCAGGTGATGGACTTTGCTGCACTTGTTGCCCCTTCACAGTACACTAGACCCCCGCCTATTTGTGGTTCCAGTCGTTTTTTTTTATGTTCCTAGTAAGCTAAATAGAAAGAACAACGTTCCCTCTAAGGTTAACCCTAACCCTGCGCAATTGCGCCCTCTGCGCACAGCAAATCTATGCCGCGCACAAAATAAAATCCAATCTGAACTGTAAACAAAACCGAGAAGATTCCCGCGGAAATGTTGATGGGCCTGCTATTTGTGCCCTGGACCTCTGGACGGGGGTCGTCAGAAGCCGCCGTAATTTGAAGATGGTGCCGAGTGTCTGAATCTGTGCGTTTTAGGTGTACGGTAACTGTACAAAATGAGCTACAGAGCTAGCCTAAAATGTTAACATGCGCACATTAACTTAGCATGTGTGCAAAAGGCCGGCGTGCTAACAGTTAGCATGTCTCACATTTCAAGTAAGACGGCTGTAAGGTGTATGGCTGCGGGAATAGAGAAAAGTGTCAAATTAGATGAAAAAGTTAGCATGCTTAAGTTAGCTTGCTAGCATGCTATCGTTTGCATGCCAACAGTTCACAAGTGTCACGTACCAAGTTATGTGACTCTGGGGTAAACGGTTGCAAAACTAGCTCGAAAGGTTAGCATGCTAGCTAGCTAACGTTAGCATGCTATCAGTTAGCATGTGTCACATACCAAGTTATATGACTGTAAAGTGTATGGCTGTCCAATTATAAGAAAAAAAAGTAAAGTTAGCATGTTAACATTAGCATGCTAGCAGTTGACAAGTGTCACATACCAAATTATGACTCTAGGGTAAACGGTAGCAAAATTAGCTAAAAAAAAAAAGTAAGCACTTTAATCATAGCATGTTGACGTAAACATGCTAACAGTTAGCATGTTCCACATACCAAGTTATATGACTGTAAGGTTAGTGATTACGGAATTAGAGAAAAAAGTTTAAAATTAGCTGAAAAAGTTAGCATGTGACTGTTAGCACGCTAACAGGTAGCATGTTTCACATACGATGTCATATGACTCTTAAGGTATATGGCTGCGGAATTGGAGAAAAAAAGTGTAAAATTAGCTACAAAAACTAGCATGCTAATGTAAGCATACTAGCATGCTAACCTAAACATGCTAACAGTTAGCATGTGTCACGGACCAAGTTATATGACTCTGGAGTAAACGCTTGCAAATTTAGCTCCAAAAGTTAGCATGCTAGCTAAAACGTTAGCATGCGCACATTAAAATGCTAACATTTAACATGTGTGCAAAAGACGGCATCTCACATTTCAAGTAACACAGCTGCAAGGCGTATGGCTGCGGAAATAGAGAAAAGTGTCAAATTAGATGAAAAGGTTAGCATGTGAATGTTAGCATGCTAACAGGTAGCATGTTTCACATACCATGTTATATGACTCTTAAGGTGTATGGCTGCGGAATTGGAGAAAAAAGTGTAAAATTAGCATGCTAATGTAAGCATAATAGCATGCTAACCTAAACATGCTAACAGTTAGCATGTGTCACGGACCAAGTTATATGACTCTAGAGTAAACTCTTGCAAATTTAGCTTGCTAGCCTAAAACGTTAGCATGCGCACATTAAAATGCTAACTCTTAGCATGTGTGCAAACGACGGCCTGCTAACAGTTAGCATGTCTCACATTTCAAGTAACACGGCTGTAAGGTGTATGGGTGCGGAAATAGAGAAAAAAAAGTGTAAAATCAGAGGAAAAAGTTAGCATGCTTAAGTTAGCTTGCCAGCATGCTATTGTTTACATGCTAACAGTTAACAAGTACCAAGTTATACTTATGTTCTGTAGGATTTAGCAATGCGACTGTGAGTGACAGGTGACGACAAGAGGTCCTTACATATACTGTACACCAGGGGTCACCAACCTTTTTGAAAGCAAGAGCTACTTCCTGGGTAGTGATTAATGCGAAGGGCTACCAGTTTGATACACACTTCAATAAATTGCCAGAAATAGCCAATTTGCTCAATTTACCTTTAACTCTATGTTATTATTAATAATTAATGATATTTACACTTAATTGAATGGTTTAAAAGAGGAGAAAACATGAAAAAAATGACAATTAAGTTTTGAAACATAGTTTATCTTCCATTTCCACTCTTTAAAATTCAAAATTCAACCGAAAAAAAGAAGAGAAAAACTAGCTAATTTGAATCTTTTTGAAAAAATTAAAAAAAGAATTTATGGAACATCATTAGTAATTTTTCCTGATTATGATTAATTTTAGAATTTTGATGACATGTTTTAAATAGGTTAAAATCCAATCTACACTTTGTTAGAATATATAACAAATTGGACCAAGCTATATTTCTGACAAAGACAAATCATTATTTCTTCTAGATTTTCCAGAACAAAAATTTTAAAAGAAATTCAAAAGACTTTGAAATAAGATTTAAATTTGATTCTACAGATTTTCTAGATTTGCCAGAATAATTATTTTGAATTTTAATCATAATAAGTTTGAAGAACTAATTCACAAATATTCTTCGTCGAAAAGACAGAAGCTAAAATAAAGAATTAAATTAAAATGTATTTATTATTCTTTACAATAAAAACAATAAATTTACTTGAACATTGATTTAAATTGTCAGGAAAGAAGAGGAAGGAATTTAAAAGGTAAAAAAGTATATGTGTTTAAAAATCCTAAAATCATTCTTAAGGTTGTATTTTTTCTCTAAAATTGTCTTTCTGAAAGTTATAAGAAGCAAAGTAAAAAAATTAATGAATTTATTTAAACAAGTGAAGACCAAGTCTTTAAAATATTTTCTTGGATTTTCAAATTCTATTTGAGTTTTGTCTCTCTTAGAATTAAAAATGTCGTCGAGCAAAGCGAGAACTGCTTGCTAGTAAATAAATACAATTTAAAAAATAGAGGCAGCTCACTGGCAAGTGCTGCTATTTGAGCTATTTTTAGAACAGGCCAGCGGGCTACTCATCTGCTCCTTACGGGCTACCTGGTGCCCGCGGGCACCGCGTTGGTGACCCCTGCTGTACAACAATATTCGTCAAACAAAATTTTTTTTACAAAAAAATACGAACATTTTTTAGATGCTTTAAAGAGGACATCACTTCCATCAATCACTTTTACGGAGCAAATACATTTTATTTTCGTCCATAAGCACCAAACCCTTTTTTTTTTTTTTTTTAATTGCATTTTTAGGGTTTTTTGTGGGTTTGTCCGTTCAAGGTCTTAGAAGGCAAACCCAGGAATAACGGGGATCTACTGTCATACTTACACCTCCCTTAACCATCTACTTATTTGGGACATGCTGTCATGACTAAGGCTGCAGCTAACGATTATTTTTCTATCGATTCATCTATAGATTATTTTTTTCAATTAATCGGTTAATCTATAGATTATTTTTTTTCAATTAATCGGTTAATCTATAGATTATTTTTTTCGATTAATCCATAGATTATTTTTCCTTTTACCGATTATTTTTTTATTCAAAATAAAGAGGAAAAAATAAATGTAGGCCCGTTTTTTCAAAAGGCATGGCTTTTATTTACAAAAAAAAAAAGAAGTATGGCCACTCAGTCAACATTGACAACAACATGACTAAATATTCTGTAACAATGTAAACATTTAAAACTTTTAACATTTAACAAAATTAAAAGTAGCTTATTTGCTTTTTAATGTGCAAATATAAAAGTCAACATCCAGTGCAAATCTTAATATTCTGCAATAGTATAAGCATTTCAAAAGTAAAAGTATTGCTTATTTTGCTTTAAAATGTGCAAAAATAAAGATAAACATCCAATACAAAAAAGTGCCAATCTAAATATTCTGGAGCACTGTAAACATTAAGTATTGCTTTTAAAATGTGCAAAATAAACATCCAGTCCAACACAATAACCAATTCTACTCATTCCAGTGAGTGACTAACAGTTGTAATGAAGAAAGGTTAGCATGTCTACATGCTCTGGTTCTTTTCTTGTTTACAATATTCCCAGCAGCTGAAAATAGGCGCTCAGAAGGGGTCGATGTGGCTGGAACTGAGAGGTAATTAGCCTTCACCTCAAGCCAGGACTGCGAGTGAGCTGAGCTGCAGTTGAAGTTTCTAGAAGGTCAACGGGCTCATAGTGATGTTACTAGTAGTTGACTGGGAGGTGTTTATTATCATTTGGGGAGAGTCCCCTGCCTGATGCTCACCTGCTAAACACCTATCTGCTCCACGCTGAAGCGCTGACTACATGCGCTCTGAATACGCACTGCTGATTGGCTGGTAACGCTCTGAATACGCACTGCTGATTGGCTGGTAACGCTCTGAATACGCACTGCTGATTGGCTGGTAACGCTTCGTGTGTACCAATCAGATGGTTGTGTGGGTGGGACAATGCTGCGTGCTGAGACAGAGGCAGAGAAGCGAAGCAGCTTGTTAAGACTTTAGCAGCTAAAGTTAGCTTTAGCTTAGAAACTCGTTCGGTGCACCCCCGTACCGAAACGGTTCAATACAAAACACGTACCGTTACACCCCTAGCAGATACAAATGACACATTCATGTTTTTGTGTAATGATGACAACGTATGCTCGCGCGGACGATTGACTAGTTGATGGTTTTCTTTTCAAATGTTCGTTCATAGCCGTTGTGCTGCTATGCTAGGCCATTTCCGCTCGACACAGTGTGCATACAACAACATTATTAGGCCCTTTATTGAAATACTCCCACACTTTTGACCACTTTTGGCATGCTTTTCCCCCTCGCTCGCATCGTCTGCTTTGATCGTCTGCTTTGCGCTTCGCCATGACGCTAGTGTGACGTAAATATGCGACGCGTCGACGCACAAAAACGGCGTCGACGTATTTACGTAACCGACGACGTCGACGCGTCGTTTCAG
>NC_084755.1:39529471-39531971 GCF_033978785.1 Entelurus aequoreus | reverse complement strand
ATATATATATATATATATATATATATATATATATATATATATATATATATATATATATATATATATATATATATATATATATATATATATATATATATGCCAAGTTAATGATACCAAGAAAGACTCTCCTAACGACGCTAGCTTCATTACATTACGATAGCACGGACAAACATGCGCAAAAACACTCCTACAGACATGTTTAGTAAGTAAGAATTGTTTTAGTTACATTGTAAAGCTTACAAACGTTGCTTGGAGCCACAAGATCGCAACTTTCTTTGGCCCCACTGTGACTTATTTTGCAGTTACAAGCGATAGAAAAAGCACCGACGTTTGTTTGGGGACTTGATCGAGCGCTTGTTGAGTGAGTAGTGTTGCAACGACAGGTCAAAGCGCTCAAGACGGAGCTGGGCGCCGTGCGGAGCAACCTCACCATGATGTCGGATATGATGAGTCAGCTGGATCCCGTCACCATCAAGCAAGCTGCCACGGAGCTGCTGGAGGTACAAAAATGACACCTGGATGGATGTACGTGCAAGGAGAAAGTTCCCTTTAACTGATCTTGCACCCGATGCATGTGCTACATCACCACCACCACCCCTCCCCCACACATCCTCTGTCTGATTGTGTCATTAGCAGTTGTACAGCGTGTGTAAGGACATGCAGGACAGGATCGTCAAGATTGTCCCCAGGCTGAGCGAGGAGAAGATGATCCAAGAGTTGCTGGCGACCAACGACGAGATGAACACCACCTTCTCTCGATACCACAGGTGAGCCGCCATCGGCTGATTCTTCGGGGGGAAAAAAGCATGTGATCGTCATTGCTGAATAATGCCTTGTAATGCCAGTGGATTTATTTTTAGTTCCCCGGCTGACAAGCGGCTAGCAGCTAATTAGGTGTCTCCATACACCAGGGGTCACCAACGCGGTGCCCGCGGGCACCAGGTAGCCCGTAAGGACCAGATGAGTAGCCTGCTGGCCTGTTCTAAAAATAGCTCAAATAGCAGCACTTACCAGTGAGCTGCCTCTATTTTTTTAATTGTATTTATTTACTAGCAAGCTGGTCTCGCTTTGCCCGACATTTTTAATTCTAAGAGAGACAAAACTCAAATAGAATGTGAAAATCCAAGAAAATATTTTAAAGACTTGGTGTTCACTTGTTTAAATAAATTCATTAATTTTTTTAATTTGCTTCTTATAACTTTCAGAAAGACAATTTTAGAGAAAAAATACAACCTTAAAAATGATTTTAGGATTTTTAAACACATATACCTTTTTACCTTTTAAATTCCTTCCTCTTCTTTCCTGACAATTTAAATCAATGTTCAAGTATTTTTTTTTTTTTTATTGTAAAGAATAATAAATCCATTTTAATTTAATTCTTCATTTTAGCTTCTGTTTTTTCGACGAAAGACAATTTTAGAGAAAAAATACAACCTTAAAAAGGATTTTAGGATTTTTAAACACATATACCTTTTTACCTTTTAAATTCCTTCCTCTTCTTTCCTGACAATTTAAATCAATGTTCAAGTATTTTATTATTTTTTTATTGTAAAGAATAATAAATACATTTTAATTTAATTCTTCATTTTAGCTTCTGCTTTTTCGACGAAGAATATTTGTGAAATATTTCTTCAAACTTATTATGATTAAAATTCAAAAAAATTATTCTGGAAAATCTGTAGAATCAAATTTAAATCTTATTTCAAAGTCTTTTGAATTTCTTTTAAAATTTTTGTTCTGGAAAATCTAGAAGAAATAATGATTTGTCTTTGTTAGAAATATAGCTTGGTCCAATTTGTTATATATTCTAACAAAGTGTAGTTTGGATTTTAAGCTATTTAAAACATGTCATCACAATTCTAAAATTAATCTTAATCAGGAAAAATTACTAATGATGTTCCATAAATTATTTTTTAAATTTTTTCAAAAAGATTAAAATTAGCTAGTTTATCTCTTCTTTTTTTCGGTAGAATTTTGAATTTTAAAGAGTCGAAATTGAAGATAAACTATGTTTCAAAATTTAATTGTCATTTGTTTCGTGTTTTCTCCTCTTTTAAACCGTTCAATTAAGTGTAAATATCATTAATTATTAATAACAACATAGAGTTAAAGGTAAATTGAGCAAATTGGCTATTTCTGGCAATTTATTTAAGTGTGTATCAAACTGGTAGCCCTTCGCATTAATCACTACCCAGGAAGTAGCTCTTGGTTTCAAAAAGGTTGGTGACCCCTGGTGTACACACTCCCCTCAGTTAATAATAATCACCTTTATTACGGTATTTCTTAGTAGCTGAACTATCATTATCAGGTATTGTTATCACTTGAGGACATACAGAGAGTTAGCATGCTTAGGGTTATATGTTATGCTAATTAGGGTTATATGTATGTATGTACAGTGTATATATATGAATATATATACCTGTATATACACATACATACATACATACACTGGTATATATATATACAGTGTATATATATATATACATGTATGTATGCATGT
>NC_084755.1:39519471-39524471 GCF_033978785.1 Entelurus aequoreus | reverse complement strand
TGTCTATTTTTTTAAGGACCGATACCCACCCTCAGTCCTCTAGTGTTGCACAGGCTTGAGTCCTACGAACCCGATCACTGCAGTAGCGGCAGTACTGGTGTGAAGATTTTTTTTTACAAAGAAAGGGTAAATAAAATGTAAAAGTAAAAAAAAAAAAAGGTAAATAGAAGGTACATCAAAGGTACTAAATAAAAGGTAGAAAGTGAACAGAAGGTAATAAAAAAGTAAAAGATGATTAAAAAATGAATAAAATGTAAATACAAATGTATTAAAAGTTTTTTGAAAAGGTATAAAAGGTAAAAACAAGGTAAAAGACGGTCAAAAAAATAAATATAGTCAATTAAAGGTGGAAAAAAAAGGTAAATAGGGTAAATAGAAGGTATAGCAAAAGTAGTAAATAAAAGGTAGAAAGTGAACAGAAGGTAATAAAAAGGTTAAAAAAAGAACACAAAAGGTAAGATGATAAAAAATTACTATAATTTAAATAAAAATGTAATACAAGTTAAAAAGGTATAAAAGGTAAAAGACCATCAAAGAAAATAAATAGAAAGTCAAAAGGTTAAAAAAAAAAAAAAAAGGTAAATAGAAGGCACTGCAAAGGTAGTAAATAAAAGGTAAAACGTGAACAGAAGGTAATAAAAAGGTTAAAAAAAGAATACAGAAGGTAAACAAAAGGTAAAAGACGATAAAAATTAATAGAATGTAAATAAAAATGTAATAAAAGTTAAATAAAGAGGTATAAAGGGAATATAAAAGGTAAAAACAAGGTAACAGACGGTCAAAGAAAATAGAAAGTCAATAAAAGGTAAAAAAAAAAAGTAAATAGAAGGTACAGCAAGTTAGTAAATTAAAGGTAGAAAGTGAACAGAAGGTAATAAAAAGGTAAGATGATAATAAATGGAGTGTAAATGAAAATGTAATAAAAGTTTATTTGAAAGGTAAAAACAAGGTAAAAGACGGTCAAAGAAAATAAATAGAAAGTCAATGAAAGGTGAAAAAAAAGGTAAATAGAAGGTACAGCAAAAGTAGTAAATAAAAGGTTGAAAGGGAACAGAAGGTAATAAAAAGGTTTTACAAAAAAGAACCCAGAAGGTAAAAAACGATAAAAAAATGAATATTTAAATAAAAATGCAATAAAAGTTAAAAAGGTATAAAAGGAATATAAAAGGTAAAAACAAGGTCAAAGTTGGTCAAAGAAAATAAATAGAAAGTCTATAAAAGGTAAAAAAAAGAAAGAAGGTAAATAGAAGGTACTGCAAAGTTAGTAAATTAAAGATAGAAAGTGAACAGAAGGTAATAAAAAGGTTAAAAAAAGAACACAAAAGGTAAACAAAAGGTAAAAAGGTACAAAAGGAATATAAAAGGTAAAAGTTGGTCAAAGAAAATAGTCTATAAAAGGTAAAAAAAGAAAAGAAAGGTAAATAGAAGGTACCGCAGAGGTAGTAAATTAAAGATAGAAAGTGAACAGAAGGTAATAAAAAGGTTAAAAAAAATAGAGAAGGTAAACAAAAGGTAGAAGACAATAAAACATTTAAATAATGCAAATAAAAATGTAATAAAATTGAAATAAAAAGGTATAAAAAAATGTAAAAGGTTAAACAAGGTGAAAGACGGTCAAAGAAAATAAATAGAAAGTCAATAAAAGGTAAAAGAAAAGAAATAAAAGATAAAAGGAATATAAAAGGTTAAAAAGGAGAATATAGAAGGTAAAACAAGATAAAAGACGGTCAAAGAAGGTAAATAAGGTCAATGAAAAGTCAAAGGTTAATAAAAGGTAAAAGAAGATAAAAAGTTAAAAGGTTAATATAAGGTAAAATAAGGTAAATAAAAGGTAAAACAATGCAATATAGATGGCAAATAAAAGGTAATGACAAGTACAAAAATCTGTGTATTTCAACTATTTCCCCTAAAACGTACATTTTTAAAATCCAGGGAGAGAAGGACAAAAATGGGATTTCCCAGCAAAAACTGATAAGGTTGACTGGTATGGCCTCGGGTGCATGGATACGTTGGTTTGCTGTGTCCTGACATTCTACACGATGCCTGTACTCTTCATGTCGTGTTTCGTGTGTGGTGGTTATTGTGTGTTTTCACTTTCACTTTCACTTTGATAAATGTATTCATTTTCACTCCTTCTCAGATTCCTGTCAAGCAGTCCAACGTAATGGACGATATTGAGAAATGGCTGGCCCTGGAAGATGAGGTGACAACCTTTTGCACGCTTCGTACTATTCCCGCGACACACTCCGCACTTTTTATTGTTTACCTTCCAAAATGAATGTAACACTGTTGAATGGAGACAAGTCAAACACTTGTGCCAGGTGGAAAACCGCCACTCAGACTGAATGAAGCTTGTCTCGTGGCTCACAGGCTCATAGATTGTTTTGTTTATTTTGCGATCGAACTGACTTATAGAAACGTTTGCTGTGTTGCCGTTAAACTGGTGACATCATAAACTTTTTCAAACACCGCTTTTGCCATACCAAGGGTGTGGTTTTACAGTCCGTTATATTGGACCAGGAAGAGAGCAGGTCACAGGGCTGGACTGGCCCTCAAATAGCTCTTAAAATGTCAATTAATAAATGACTTTGTATTAAATGTATCAACAAACCTTATCGGGCACACCTCAAGGATATATTTGTAATAGCAGTACTTATCACCTCAGACTGGTGGTTTAGCGATTAGAATGTGCAATCATGATGTGGATTTAGGAATAAAAGTAGGTTTGATTCCCTCTCAATTGTTTCCTTTTATTCATTTATTTGTTCTTTTTCACCAACAAAAATAAATGAATCATGTATTCTTAATCATTTAAAACATGCATGTAATGCAGGGGTGTCCATACCACAGTGCGCTCATATAATATACAAATACCTGTGGTCAGCGGTCTGAGAGCTGCAATTTTGTCACCATCTAGTGGCCAACAAAAGCAATTTAAGACAGTAAGAGTACATCAACGTGAGGGGATGCACAACATTTACTTATACGACCCGATCCAAACAACCTTCCCTAGTCATGGTGCAGGGAAAAAAATCAAATCCACCCAACACAAAATGTCAACAAACATGGACACATATTACACAACCTGCTTAATGAACTTTGTGGATATTATATATTTTTTAAAAAACGTCCAATCAGCATAAAACAATGAAATTACACTTTAAGCAGGTTGTCACGGAAGTAAACAAGGTAGTGGAATTTTCACATACTCTTAATAACCACGTATATTCATTATTAATTACATATTCATGATATTATTATAATGATATGTAATCACGTATATAAATACATTTATTTATATATATAATTAGGGTTGTACGATATACCGGTACTGCGATGAGGTGGCGACTTGTCTAGGGTGTACCCCGCCTTCCACCCGAATGCAGCTGAGATAGGCTCCAGCACCCCCCCGCGACCCCAAAAGGGACAAGCAGTAGAAAATGGATGGATATACCGGTACTAGTACAGTATCGCGGTACTAATGTATCACAAAATATACTATACTCTGTTTGACAAGCATGACGTGGTGACATTGCTGGTTTTACGAGCAGAGGAGCATGTTGGGCAGCGCACACACACAGAGTACTTACAAGCAGACACAGTGTGTAGACAGAAAAGGGAGAATGGACGCATTTTGGTGTAAAAAGTCAAGATAAAGGTGACGTCATAACACCGAAACACCCTCAGGAAGAGCTGCTTTAAGACATGGCTAGCTAGCTAGCGGCTAACGTCCATCCACAGTGTTTTAGCTACTTCTAAATCACTCATCCTGGCTTCCATGGTGACAGATAAAGTAAGTTTCTTACAAGTATTATTATCACTGGAGGACGAGGAATAGCTAAACATGCTTCGTAAGAGGATACAATAGCTCACCCCCGTCACAATGTGAACAAATGCCATGGGTGGATCTACACCTGACATCCCCTGTAATGATACCAAGTACAAAAGTGTATTTAGTCGATACTACTATGATTACATCGATATTTTTTAGCTTCACAAAATATTTTTTGTTTATTATGTTTATAAAGTCAGTAAATACGTCACATGAGGACTTTGAATATGACCAATGTATGATCCTGTAACTACTTGGTATCGGATCCATACCTAAATGTGTGGTATCATCCAAAACTAATGTCAAGTATCAAAGAAGAGAAGAATAAGTGATTATTACATTTGAACAGAAGTGTAGATAGAACATGTTCAAAAAGAAAATAAGCAGATATTAACAGTAAATGAACAAGTGGATTGATAATCCATTTACTACAGTTTGTCCCTCATAATGTGTACAAAATAATAGGTGTATAAATGACACAATATGTTACTGCAGACTAATTAGGAGTCTTTGTTTGTTTACTGACTACTAAAAGACAAGTTGTCTAGTATGTTCACTATTTTATTTAAGGACTAAATGACAATAATAAACATATGTTTCATGTACTCTAAGACTTTTTTGTTCAAATAAAGACAATAATGACATTTTTTTTGTATCGACATACATTTTGGTACCGGGACAAGCCTACTCGATCCACACTTATCTATGTTTGGCGCATTTTAGCTGCTTGATATTTCTGAGTGATGAACATTTTAAGCAGGATGTCAGGGAAGTTAACAAGGTAGGGGTCGAATTTTCATATTATATATATATATATATATATATATATATATATATATATATATATATAATTATATATAATTATATAATTATATATAATTATATATATATATATATATATATATATATAATTATATATAATTATATAATTATATATAATTTTTTTAATATATATTATATAATATATATTATATTATATTATTATAAAATAATAATAAATACATTATATATATATATATATATATATATATATATATATATATATATATATATATATATATATATATATATATATGTGTATGTATATATATATGTATATATATATATATATATATATATATATATATATATATATATATATATATATATATATATATATATATATATA
>NC_084755.1:39511971-39514471 GCF_033978785.1 Entelurus aequoreus | reverse complement strand
GTTTCCCCTTACAATGGTTCCGGTATTGTCCTGTGAGTAACCAATACATGACACGAATAGCGTCAAATATAATCGCACATGTATTGCAACTATTTTCCAACACAAAATTACGTTTGAACTGGATTGTTTTGGGTGTTGTTCACCTCTGTGTCGACTATGTGACAGTTAAAATGCTGCCTTTTTATTCCCGCTCTTACTTTTTCCACTTCCGGGTGTCCAACACACAACACTTCTCGTCATATCCTGTGGTCCCCCGCTCTCAAGTTCCCCTTACAATGGTTCCGGTATTGTCCTGTGACCTGAGTAACCAATACATGACACTCCTAGCGTCAAATATTGCTACTATTTCAACACAAAATGATGTTTTAACTGGATTGTTTTATTTTATGTTATTTATTTTATAAACCTTTATTTATAAACTGCAACATTTACAAACAATCGAGAAATAATAATAATCAAAATAAGTGCAAAACAGTATATATATATATAGTTCTGGAAACCCCAGTGACTACTGTGAACAGGGCAGTTGGAGTCCAGGGAAGACTAGAGGACAGCCAGGAAAGACTGGATGGCAGCAGGGAAAGACCGCACCGGGAGTGGACGGCTAGTTACCCAACCCACTGGTCTCTCGCAAGAGGGACACCCACCTTAACTACGAAGAAATCAAGGAAAAAACAACCCGCAGGCCCTCCGAGAGGCGGGATGAAAGATGGGCCTAACATGACGGACCACACGGTAACGACGATGGCAACGGAAACGGATAACGAGAACATCAGAACTCCAGTTAATGAGGAGAAGATCCTCCGAAAGTGTGCTTGCGGATGGGAAAAGGTGACCACGTACAGGGGACTGCGAATCCACCAGGGGAAAGCAAAGTGTGGTCAGAGAGGCCAACAGCAACCTTGCACCGCGGCAGCGGGTGAGACAAGAGGGACCAGAAGCCAGGTAGAAAACCACAGTGCTAACGGACCCAATGTTGCTGAAAGCACAGATGGCACAGAGGAAGAAAGCCCCTCGGTGGAGGCTGAGCCCCCACGTGAGCACCAAGACCCAATCTCTACCATCTCACACAGAACAGAGCCACAAGCAGAGACCAAGAAACCAGCAAGAAGGAACAAGCTCAAATGGCCAAAGGCAAATGAAGCAGAGGCATGGCGTACTTTGGATACAGACCTGACCAAGATCCTGGAGGAAAGGTTGCATGGAGGTGCCGAAGCTAAGCTTAACCTGTTTGGGGACATTATATACCAGACCTGCAAAGACAGGTTTGGTGAAATTATCTCCAAGCAGAGGACTGCCCCAAGGGAAATGGGGAGGAGGGAAAAGGAGATCGCCGAGCTTGTGCGAAGACGCCGACAACTCCGCAAGAACTGGAGGAAGGCAACCCAGCCAGAGAGAGAAGGTCTGAAAGTCCTGTGGGAGGAGATCAGGCAAAGGCTATCCAGGCTCCGCAGAGCTGAACGCATCCGCAAGCGTAGCAAACGGAAGCAGAAAGAGCGAGCCAGCTTCTTCAAGGATCCCTTCAAGCACGCCAGACAACTGCTGGAGGAGAAAAAGTCCGGGAAGCTCGAAACCACCAGGGAGCAAATGGAACAGCACGTCAAAAGGCAGTACAGTGATCCGCTAAGAAACGTCCCATTAGGAACACCAGGGTACGTGCCCCGGCCTGCGCCACCGACAGCTGAATTTAACATCACGCCCCCCAAGCTCAGCGAAGTTAGGCAAACCGTGAAGAAGGCAAGGTCCTCATCAGCACCAGGCCCCAATGGAGTTCCCTACAAGCTCTATAAGAACTGCCCCAAGGTACTTGAACTGCTCTGGTATCTAATGAGAACTGCCTGGAAAAAGCAACTCATTCCAGCGGAGTGGCAAAGGGCTGTAGCGGTATTCATCCCGAAGGAGGAAAACTCCAAAATATCGGCCAATTCAGAAACATCGCCCTGCTGAACGTAGAAGGAAAAATCTTCTTCTCAGTGCTGGCCAGAAGGATGACCACCTACCTGCCAGAGAATTGCTACATCGACACCAACTGCCAGAAAGCAGGAGTTCCAGGTTTCCCAGGATGCGTAGAGCACTCTACGATGATCTGGGACCAGATCCAGAAGGCCAAGCGGGAGAAGACCGACCTGCATGTCATCTGGCTTGATCTCGCCAACGCGTACGGATCGGTCCCACACCAGCTGATCAACTACGCCTTGGAGTTCTTCCACATGCCACCCTGCATCAAGAACCTGGTAGCGCTTTACTTCAGCGATCTGCAGATGTGCTTTGCCCTCCAGGACTTCACCACCGGGTGGCAGCATCTAGAAGTGGGAATTGCAATGGGGTGTGCCATTTCTCCAATCTTGTTCGTGGCAGCCTTTGAGATAATCCTCATCGGAGCAAGGCAAATGGTTGGAGGAATCAAAACACCATCTGGTCAGAGGTTACCCCCATTGAGGAGCTATATGGACGATGTCACCAGCCTCCTTCAGACAGCAGCATGTACATCTCGACTGCT
>NC_084755.1:39476971-39506971 GCF_033978785.1 Entelurus aequoreus | reverse complement strand
TAAATAAAAAAGTAAAAGTAAGATTCAAAATTCATAACACAGTTGATAAACATTTATAGTACAGAGAAAGAAATATGTCCATGCAAAATAAAATGATAAACTATCTTCTGTGATTTTTCTTTTTTGCAACGCTGAAGAAGCTCACACACTCACTCACACACACTATTCCTTGCATTCATTTTAAAAAATTAATTATGCTCTGGAACCCCAGCAAAGCGCAGCATTTACTTATATGACTAATTGCAAACAACCTTCCCTAGTCATTGTGCAAAAGGAAAAAAAAATCCAACCAACACAAAATGTCAACAGATGTGGTCACACATAACTAAACTTTGTGGCTATTATAAATCATGTCTACGCGCCATATAAAAATACAAAATAATAATACATATACATCCATCCATCCATTTACACACATATAATATAGGCTTTTGGCGGCTTTTTGTCCCTCGTTATAATAAGTTTTAATTATATATCCATTATATTACTATAATAGGTACATATTATATATATATATATATTAGGGATGTCCCGATACAACTTTGTCACTTCCGATACGATACCGATATTGTAGTCTTGAGTATTGGCCGATATCAATACGATACGATATAGGCACGAATCATACATGTATTTATTCCTTATTTTGTTGTGTGAAATGTTAGAAAAGGCTTGATAAAGTGATGTTACCGTTACTGATGTTGTAGTGTTAAAACAGAAAACAATAGTCAGCAAGAGTAGGTATAGGAAAAACTGACCCATTTATTATTAACCAATTGGTTACATACATTTTAACCTTCAACATAAGAGTATTACCTCAACAAATCCAGTAAAAACAAAATGTATTGTTCGAGTTTAGGTTCAAATACTTCCACGCAGCCGACATCACTACACTTTGTTGCAAGCACACGCGTTGTCGTTGTTGTGATCACGAGGGCTGTGCATGAAGGATCGGAGACGCTCTTCTTCCGCGGCCGGCACCGACGTTAATTAAGGGGCATTGCCGCCACCTACTGTGTTGGAGTGTGATCAAACCAGAGTCACCTATTATAAACGTGCTGCAGCAGTAAATGGACAGCTTATATCTGAGTTTTTAGATTCAGTCCGATAAAATCCGATATTCACTTTTTTGGCTAATATCAGACTGATTTCCGATATCAATATCGGATCGGGACATCCCTAATATATATATATATATATATATATATATATGTATGTGTGGGAAAAAAATCACAAGACTATTTCATCTCTACAGGCCTGTTTCATGAGGGGTTTTCCTCAATCCTCAGGAGATTTTAATGGAGGCATTCACATACCATGGTTTATATAGGGCACAGAGCGGGTGGGTACAGGCAGGCGTGGGGGCGTGGTGATCGACTCATGTGTTACCTAGGAGGTGTTTCCTTCTGTGACGGCATGCTGATACAATTTCGCTGCGCTTGTTGAGGGATGACAAGTCTGTACGGTATATAATAAACAGTTTCTCTTTTAAGCATAGGTTGCATCTTTTGTTACCACTGTTGTAAAGTGTGCTGGATGCATGAATTTGCCATGTTATTGAATATTCAACATTATTGTCTTTGAGATTCCAAATGTGTTTGCTGAGTTCTGTAGTGTTCCGGAGTCTTTTGCGTCTGAAAGAAGCCTTGTGGTTGTTCCATCTGGTTTTGAATTCTCCCTCAGTTAATCCTACGTATGTGTCGGATGTGTTAATGTCCTTGCGTATTACCTTTGCTTGGTAAACAACTGATGGTTGTAAGCACCCCCCGTTGAGAGGGCAATCAGGTTTCTTGCGGCAGTTACAGTCTTTGTCGGTTTTGGAGTCGTTCTGCCTGGTGGTGGGCGGCTCCTTTTCAATTGCTTTATTGTGGTTTGAAATGATTTGTCGCATGTTGTTCATGCAGCTGTAGCTCAATTTAATGTTGTTCTTGTTGAATACTTTTCTAAGAAAATATTACGCTCTACCACGGTATCGAGCACTATTTTTTGGATAATCTAATTAAGACATATATATATATATATATATATATATATATATATATATATATATATATATATATATATATATATATATATATATATATATATATATATATATATATATATATATATAAAATCGGCTTTTCGGCCCTCAACCCAATTTTTTTTAGCCAAATGCGGCACCCAATTCAAAAAGTTTGGACACTTCTGGTTCATGTGTGTTGGGAAGTCCGTTCAGTCTTTGCTGTCTAGTCTTTTGTTGCGCCCAAAAAGTGTTAACACTGTAAGTATTGTACTTATAACACACCTGCTGATTGATTGTAACGTGCATCTTAGTTTAGTTTAAAACGTTTTTTTAAATGTGGAGGTGTTAAAATCGCTAATGCTAATCAGTAGCATGCCAATAGCAATTCCAATGTATATTAACATTATTTTAGCTATAGTTGGAGCGTTTTTGAGTCGTTTTCGAGTCGTTTTCTTTGTCGCCGTTGGAAAATTGCGACGTTACCTCGAGGTACTTTGGCGGAGTCCGCTCTCAGTGCTGCTTGGGTGACCGCCAAGTGATCGTGGCACTGTTCCTTGCCTCGGTCAAGTTCATCCAATCACCAGCACATTCTCGGCCTCACAGACAGTCCGAAATGATAATACCTCTTGTCTCACTGACGTGTTTGCTTTCTTCCAGGCATTTTGAACTTCTGTGCCAACAACTACCTTGGCTTGTCCAGTCACCCAGAGGTGGTGCAGGCAGGGATCGACGCTCTCAAGTCGTACGGCGCTGGACTGAGCTCGGTCAGATTCATCTGCGGTACTCAGGTACAGCACGTAGGGGGTCTTCACCTTTCTGACCTGGGGGCCCAACTTTAACACTGCAGAATTAACACTGAATTAGTCATCTTACTCTTGGTTTTTGGTATTCAATAATGATGTCTTTACATACAGTTATGTATAAAAAATACAGCTGTAGTAGGTGAAGCTGAAAATACAGCTTCACCCACTACAGAGGGTCACGGGACCCACTAAAATATTAACATTAAATTAGTAATCATACTCTTGATTTTAATCCTATTCAATAATTACAGTGATAAAATAAATATAAATTAATTAAAAATACATTTTACTAAAGTTCATCATAAATAATTATTAATATACATATGGTTCCTAAATAAACTGTCAATAACATTAAAGTGCAAATGAGAATACAGCTTCACCACTTTAGTCATAAGTTCTGCGCTTTAGAATTTTCTCTATTTTAGCTCCGGACTTCTTCTGTTTGTCTGATATCGTCATGACTGCCACAAGTGGTGGGAAAGTGTATTACGACTGAGTACAGGTATCTTTTGGTGGCCCTCTAGAGCAGTGTTTTTCAACCACTGTGCCGCGGCACACCAGTGTACCGTGAGATATTGTCTGGTGTGCCGTGGCGTGGGAGATTATGTAATTTCACCTAATTGTGTTAAAAAAATATTTTTTTGCAAGCCAGTAATTATAGTCTGCAAATGATGTGTTGTTGATGACAGATTGCTGGACGACAGCAAAGACTTACGGCGTGTGGAGCCGCAGACGGCGTCCACAAAATACATCCGTACATGACATGACAATGAACATCAAAATAGGAGCGCAAGACAAGAACAAAAACACCAAAAAACTCCAAATAAGTCACGGCGTGATGTGACAGGTCATGACAGTACACCTACTTTGAGACAAGAGCTATAGTGAAGCATGGTTGGTTATGGTTTGAATATCCAACAATTGCGAGAATAACTTTTTATTGTCAATATTGGCTGATGAGTTTAATTTTTTTATGTTTTCTGCTGGTGGTGTGCCTCGAAATTTTTTAAATTAAAAAAATGTGCCTTGGCTCAGAAAAGGTTGAATAACACTGCTCTAGAGCAGTGTTTCTTAACCATAGGGCAGGCGCCCATTGTCGGGCCACGAGTGCCCTCTACAGGTAGAGGGCCACCAAAAAATATCTGTTTCTCAGCTTTGGTCCATATGGGCTGCAGCGGTGCTCAGTTGTAATACACATTTCCACCACTTGTGGCAGTAATGACGATATCAAACAAACACAAGGAGTCTGTCGCTAAAGTTATGGAGAAGATTCTTAAGCGCAAAAATTATGACTAAAGCTGTATTTTTATTTTTTGTAAAATTTTACTGACAGTATATTTAAGAAACATACGTCAATAATTATTATCAAATTTAGTTAGTATTTATTTATTTTTGTTTTTCCATTTTAATTGTTTTATTTTTATTTAATTGATTTATATTTATTTGTATTTATTTTAGCACTGTAACTATTGAATAGGATTAAAATCAAGAGTAAGATTACTAATTTAGTGTTGATATTTTAGTAATGCATGCTAACATAAACATGCTAATGGTTAGCATGTGTCACATACCAAGTTATACGACTGTAAGGTGTATGGCTGTGTAATTAGAGAAAAAAAAACGTAAAGTTAGCACTTAAATGTTAGCGTGCTAGCATGCTAAAGTTAGCACGCCAACAGTTAACAAGTGTCACATACCAAGTTATATGACTGTAGGGTAAACTGTTGCCAATTTAGCTCAAAAAGCTAGCACTGTAATGTTAGCATGCTAACGTAAACATGCATACAGTTAGCATGTTTAAAATACCAAGTTATATGACTGTAAGCTGTATGGCTGCGGAATTAGACAAAAAAGCGTAACATTTGCCAAAAAAAGATATTACTTTGATGTTAGCGTGCCAGCATGCTAACGTTAGTATGCTAACAGTTAACATGTGTCACATTCCAAATTATATGACTCCAAGGTGTATGGCTGCGGAATTAGACAAAAAAGCGTAACATTTGCCAAAAAAAAGATATTACTTTGATGTTAGCGTGCCAGCATGCTAACGTTAGTATGCTAACAGTTAACATGTGTCACATTCCAAATTATATGACTCCAAGGTGTATGGCTGCGGACGTAGACAAAAAAGTGTAATATTAGCAGGAAACGTTGCCATGCAAAGGTTAGCATACTAGCATGCTAACGTTAGGAAGCTAGCACATGACTGGGTAAGAAGAAATGCCAAAATGCAGTATTTGTTGGTGTGGACATAAAAAGTAGCAAAAAAGCTAGCATAAAAAAAACATTAGCATGCTAATATGAGAGACGCTAGCAAAAAAAAGCTAGCATGCTAACGTTATCACAAGTTTGCTAGCAGTTAACGTGCTAACCTTGTGGCGATATGAAAATACTACGCGTCTGTAGTTTAGGCACTTCCGGGTTGGCGATGTCTGTTCAGTTCATGAGACAATTGAGAAGTAGACAAGTTGTGTTAGCTCTTACAAGCCTTGGAAAAGACAAGTCTGTAAGTAAACTGTTTAACTTGTTTATGTAACTCAATATTAAGGTGGAAAGTGGTTAAATTTGATACTAAGATGTTTATTGGAAAACTATTTTTGTGCACTGTTTCAATGGATGTTTTGAGGACTTAAAATGGCTGCCAGTCGTGTATTTCCACCATCGAAATAGTTTCAACACTCAGAAGTATTTGTTTGATGATAGTACTGTATATTTGTGTGAAGCTAATATTTATATATTGTGTATTACATTTCAGTATGTTAATTGAATCACATAGCTTATACATTTGTCATTGTGTGTATTTCAGTTTAAAAAATAAAAATAACAGTCCAGTGCAAGACAAAAGTAAAGGTAGGAAAAGACAAAGCAAGATCAACAACAATAAAGAGCCTAAATAGATTAATCTGCTTTGGAACTTTATTAGACGTCTTGGATTGTTTGTCAGCTGTCTGCCTGTGTGTGTAGTTAGTATGTTCCAATAGCAGCAGAAGTGCACTTTTTGGAGAGCTGTATTATTTTCAGTTTTGTGCCCAAGGGACTGATTTTATTTAACACTATATTATTATTTACACACCTATAGTGATCACAGAGACAGGTTGTTTTTGTGTTACTGTATATATTTGTTTTTCTGAAAAATCCCACTTAATATACTTTGGTAACAACAGTCAATATTTATTTATTTTATTTTTTTAGGGGTGTAACAGTCAATATTTATTTATTTATTTAATTTAAATGTTTTCTTATAAAATAAAAGTGAGCTTTTGTTAAACCAAATATTGTGTTTTTTTCCATATACAACAACCTATCTGGATTCGATAAGAGAATCGATAAGGAATCGGTTCGATAAGAGGATTCGATAATGGGCTCGAACTTGATAATTTCTTATCAAACATCATCGTTAGTCACGGCCCTGTGCAAACACCAGAATCACATACCTGAGGGGAGGGGCTGTCACGTGACTTCAAAGGACTTCCTGTAATTAGATGAACTGCTACTATTACACAATGACACAGCAGTTTATGTAGGATTTGTTGAAAAACTTCATGCCGAACAATGTCTGATTGTGGGCAAACGCTTGGAGATATCGACTTTTCGTCAGAAACTGTGAGCGCCTCAAGGCTTTAAGGAACTTCCGGTGTTCTCAGATTTCCGATAAGTGGAGAAATGGCAGAGTTAGAGCGAGTTAGAGGGATGATGTTTGATAAGAAACTATCGAGTTCGAGCCCATTATCGAATCCTCTTATCGAACCGATTCCTTATCGATTCTTTTATTGAATCCAGATAGGTTGTTGTATATGGAAAAAAAACACAATATTTGGTTTAACAAAAGCTCACTTTTATTTTATAAGAAAAAAACAAAAATAAATAAATAAATAAATATTGACTGTTACCCCCCTAAAAAAATTAAATAAATAAATATTGACTGTTGTTACCCAAGTATATTAAGTGGGATTTTTCAGAAAAACAAATATATACAGTAACACAAAAACCACCTGTCTCTGTGATCACTATAGGTGTATAAATAATAATATAGTGTTAAATAAAATCAGTCCCTTGGGCACGAAACTGAAAATAATGCAGCTCTCCAAAAAGTGCACTTCTGCTGCTATTGGAACATACTAACTACACACACAGGCAGACAGCTAACAAACAATCCAAGACGTTTAATAAAGTTCCAAAGCAGATTCATCCATTTAGGATCTTTATTGTTGTTGATCTTGCTTTGTCTTTTCCTATCTTTACTTTTGTCTTGCACTGGACTGTTTTTTTTTTTGTTTTTTTAACTGAAATACACACAATGACAAATGTATAAGCTATGTGATTCAATTAACATACTCAAATGTAATTCACAATATGTAAATATTAGCTTCACACAAATATACAGTACTATCATCAAACAAATACTTCTCAGTGTTGAAACTATTTCGATGGTGGAAATACACGACTGGCAGCCATTTTAAGTCCACAAAACATCCATTGAAACAGTGCACAAAAATCGTTTTTCAATAAATATCTTACTATCAAATTTACCACTTTCCACCTTAATATTGAGTTACATAAACAAGTTAAACAGTTTACTTACAGACTTATATTTTCCAAGGCTTGTAAGAGCTAACACAACTTGTCTACTTCTCAATTGTCTCATGAACTGAACTGACGTCGCCAACCCGGAAGTGCCCAAACTAATGAGGCGGAGTATTTTCATATCGCCACAAGGTGTCAGTAAGAGTCTACAATCAAATGGGCATAACATTGACGTCCCACAGGGCATTTCCTGTGGGAAGGGATTTGAATAAAGAACCAACTCTTTTTCTTTACTAAAGTGGCCTCGATAATGGGAACCGGTTCTCAAAAAGGGATTTGAGTCCATGGAATCGGTTCTTTTCTTATCGAACAACCGGGAGAACCGGTTTCGAACATCATCCCTAGGCGTATGACGCGCAAAGCTACAATGTTGGGGTACAAAACAAAATAAAAAGCATCCTAATCAGGGACAGGTGATGGAGCCAGCGCTAAAACCAAGTTCTTGAATGTACAAAAGAAGTAAAACGTTTGGACAGCCCTCATCTAAATGAATATGTTTGTGTGGTTTCCAGGATTTGCACAAAAACCTGGAGAAGAAGTTGGCAGAGTTCCACGAGAGGGAGGACTGCATCCTCTACGCCAGCTGTTTCGACGCCAACGCCGGACTGTTTGAGGTGCGTCACGCCCGCGTCCGCCCCAGCGCCGGTACCGCCATGTTGACCCCTGCGTCGCTCCCCTCGACAAGGTCCTGCTGGGTCCCGAGGACGCCGTGTTGTCCGACGAGCTCAACCACGCCTCCATCATCGACGGCATCCGTCTGTGTCGGGCCAAGCGGCTGCGCTACAAACACCTGGACCTCAGAGACCTGGAGAGCAAGCTCAAGGAGTCTCAGGTGTGGTCCCGTCCTCGGGTTGCTTAGCCTGGATGACAACATGGCGTTGTTGGCTCCATGTAAACGCCTTTATTTTGAAGTAGAAGAGAGGAAGTGAGTCAGCGGGGCCTCTTAAAGGGCCAGCATCAGTGGGAGTGTTTCCCATATTCTAATATATTTGTGACAAAGTCAAATATAAACCCCAAAAGCAGTGAAGTTGTCAGGTTGTGTAAATGGTAAACAAAAAGAGAATACAACAAATCCTTTTCAACTTATATTCAATTGAATAGACTGCAAAGACAAGATATTTCATGTTCACACTGGAAAAATGTGTTATTTTTGCAAATATTAGCTCATTTGGAATGTGATGCCTGCAACATGTTTCAAAAAAGCTGGCACAAGTGGCAAAAAAGAGTGATAAAGTTGAGGAATGCTCATCAAAGACTTATTTGGAACATCCCACAGGTGAACAGGCTAATTGGGAACGGGTGGGTGCCATGATTGGGTATAAAAGCAGCGTCCGTGAAATGCTCAGTCATTCACAAACAAGGACGGGGCGAGGGTCACCACTTTGTCAACAAATTCCTGAGCAAATTGTTGAAGAACAACATTTCTCAACAAGGAATTTAGGGATTTCACCATCTACGCTCCGTAATATCATCAAAGAAATCACTGCGCGTAAGCGGCAAGGCCGTGACCTTCAGTCTTTCAGGCGGTACTGCATCAAAAAGCCACATCAGTGTGTAAAGGATATCACCACATGGGCTCAGGAAGACTTCAGAAAACCACTGTCAGTAACTACAGTCGGTCGCTACATCTGTAAGTGCAAGTTAAAACTCTACTATGCAAAGCCAAAGCCATTTATCAACAACACCCAGACACGCCGCCGGCTTCGCAGGGCCCGAGCTCATCTAAGATGGACTGATGCAAAGTGGAAAAGTGTTCTGTGGTCTGACGAGTCCACACAAATTGTTTTTGGAAACTGTGGACGTGGTGTTGCTGCCATTAAATTCTAAGTTCATGATTATTTGCAAAAAAAGACCAAAGTTTCTCAGTGTGAACATGAAATATCTTGTCTTTGCAGTCTATTCAATTGAATATAAGTTGAAAAGGATTTGTTGTATTCTCTTTTTATTTACCATTTACACAACGTGACAACTTCACTGCTTTGAGTTTTGTACATTTGGAGAAATTGGTTCAACCTTTTTTTTTAAAATTATTTTAATTTAATCTGTTCACTCTTCAACACAATTCGAAGGAGATCTGCACTTTTTTTTTAGGAATTCTACCCATCATTTAGCGTAATTTCCGCACTTCAAGCCGCTATGAAACATGCGGCTTGTAAAACTGTGTGGCTAATTTATGGATTATTTTTCGCACTTTGAGGCGTGTTATTGTTTGTGCTACAGCGCCATCTTTTGGACGCGTTCGCTCACTGCAGGTGCTGCATTGCCCGTCTGTTTAGATTTTTTTATTTTTAATCCTACCTCGAGTACATTTGTCGTTCGGTCTTCCAGCTGTCCATAGCGGTTCTACTTGTATGAATTCTACATTCGTCACTCCAAGCAACATTTGTAAGTTTTACAATATAACTAAAACAATTCTTATTTACTAAACCGTCCCATGCTATCGTAATGTAATGAAGCTAGTAAATGTAACGATTGGAATAAAACTCAATGTATTATTATTATTATTATTATTATTCAACGTTTAAATCTGTAGATCAACTTCAGGTCTATCTATGGATATAAAGTTTGTCAAAAACACAAAATTTCCCAAAAATAATTTTTTGAGTGAAACATTTGACGTGAAGTCATTGAATTGGTGAATAATTCATAACAACACTGCTTTTAATTTATGATTATTTTTTGACCAATGACCATTTAAAAAAAACCCACTAAAATTCTTGGGGATCCAAAAGGGTCCCACTCATAAAAGTGTTAAAAATTAGCCTTTTTCTTAACTTGCATTATGCCCTTTTTGTCAAAGAAAACTTTGTTTCTTATGGCAAACAAACAAAATATGCAATATTTTACCCCCAGAAACATTTCAAAGTGAAACAAAAGATGTGAAGTAATTGGAGCCTTAAATAGGTGAATAATTCATAACAACACTGCTTTCAATTTATTATTATTATTTGACCAATGACCGTTTAAAAAAAACCAAAAAAACATTTGCAGTTCGATCTTCCAGCCGTCCATAGCGTTTCTACTCGTATGGATGTTTTAACGCATATTATTACGTGCTATCGCAATGTGATGAAGCTAGTAAATGGAACGATTGGAATAAAACTCCATGTAAAGGAGTAAAAGTAGCATTTCTTCTTCTCATAAATACTCAAGTAAAAGTATGTTGCATTAAAACTACACAATTTACCCGAAAAGTTACTTAAGTAAATACAACAAAATAACTTCCCACCTCTGGTAATAAGCACATACTAAAAGTCTAAATTGAGTAAAAAAAGTCAGAAATATGAGGTAAAAAGTGTAAATTGAGAATAAAATGTCTGAAATATGAGGTGAAAAGTCTAAATTGACAACAAAAAGTCAGATATATGAGGTAAAAAGTCTGAATTGAGTACAAAAAGTCAGAATTATGAGGTGACAAATCTAAATTGAGTACAAAAAGTGAGTATTGAGGTAAAAAGTCTACATTTTATTTTTTTTAAAGTCAGAAATATGAGGTAAAAAGTCTAAATTGAGTACAAAAAGTCTGAAATATAAGGTAAAAAGTCTAAATTGAGAACAAAAAGTCTGAAATATGAGGTAAAAAGTCTAAATTGAGAATAAAAAGTCAGAATTATGCGGTGAAAGGTCTAAATTGAGTTCAAAAAGTCAGAATTGAGGTAAAAAGTCTAAATTGTGAATAACAAGTCATAATATGAGATAAAAGGTGTAAATTGAGTTAAAAAAAAGTCAGAAATAGGAGGTAAAAAGTCTAAATGTATTACAAACAGTCAGACATATGAGGTAAAAAGTCTAAATTGAGAACAAAAAGTCAGAAATATGAGGTAAAAAGTCTAAATTTAGGAAACTAAAAGTCAGAAATATGAGGTAAAAAGTCTAAATTGACAACAAAAAGTCAGATATATGAGGTAAAAAGTCTGAATTGAGTACAAAAAGTCAGAATTATGAGGTGACAAATCTAAATTGAGTACAAAAAGTGAGAATTGAGGTAAAAAGTCTACATTTTATTTTTTTTAAAGTCAGAAATATGAGGTAAAAAGTCTAAATTGAGTACAAAAAGTCTGAAATATAAGGTAAAAAGTCTAAATTGAGAACAAAAAGTCAGAAATATGAGGTAAAAAGTCTAAATTGAGAATAAAAAGTCAGAATTATGCGGTGAAAGGTCTAAATTGAGTACAAAAAGTCAGAATTGAGGTAAAAAGTCTAAATTGTATTTTTTTTAAAAAGTCAGAAATATGAGGTAAAAAGTCTAAATTGTGAATAAAGTTAAAGTACCAACGATTGTCACACACACACTAGGTGTGGTGAAATTTGTCCTCTGCATTTGACCCATCCCCTTGATCACCCCCTGGGAGGTGAGGGGAGCAGTGGGCAGCAGCGTAGCCGCGCCCGGGAATCAACAAGTCATAATATGAGGTAAAAGGTGTAAATTGAGTAAAAAAAAAGTCAGAAATATGAGGTAAAAAGTCTAAATGTATTACAGTCAGACATATGAGGGAAAAAGTCTAAATTGAGAACAAAAAGTCAGAAATATGAGGTAAAAAGTCTAAATTGAGGAAACTAAAAGTCAGAAATATGAGGTAAAAAGTCTAAATTGACAACAAAAAGTCAGATATATGAGGTAAAAAGTCTGAATTGAGTACAAAAAGTCAGAATTATGAGGTGACAAATCTAAATTGAGTACAAAAAGTGAGAATTGAGGTAAAAAGTCTACTTTTTTTTTTTTAAAGTCAGAAATATGAGGTAAAAAGTCTGAATTGAGTACAAAAAGTCAGAATTATGAGGTGACAAATCTAAATTGAGTACAAAAAGTGAGAATTGAGGTAAAAAGTCTACATTTTATTTTTTTTTAAAGTCAGAAATATGAGGTAAAAAGTCTAAATTGAGTACAAAAAGTCTGAAATATAAGGTAAAAAGTCTAAATTGAGAACAAAAAGTCAGAAATATGAGGTAAAAAGTCTAAATTGAGAATAAAAAGTCAGAATTATGCGGTGAAAGGTCTAAATTGAGTACAAAAAGTCAGAATTGAGGTAAAAAGTCTAAATTGTATTTTTTTTTAAAAGTCAGAAATATGAGGTAAAAAGTCTAAATGTATTACAGTCAGACATATGAGGGAAAAAGTCTAAATTGAGAACAAAAAGTCAGAAATATGAGGTAAAAAGTCTAAATTTAGGAAACTAAAAGTCAGAAATATGAGGTAAAAAGTCTAAATTGACAACAAAAAGTCAGATATATGAGGTAAAAAGTCTGAATTGAGTACAAAAAGTCAGAATTATGAGGTGACAAATCTAAATTGAGTACAAAAAGTGAGAATTGAGGTAAAAAGTCTACATTTTATTTTTTTTAAAGTCAGAAATATGAGGTAAAAAGTCTAAATTGAGTACAAAAAGTCTGAAATATAAGGTAAAAAGTCTAAATTGAGAACAAAAAGTCAGAAATATGAGGTAAAAAGTCTAAATTGAGAATAAAAAGTCAGAATTATGCGGTGAAAGGTCTAAATTGAGTACAAAAAGTCAGAATTGAGGTAAAAAGTCTAAATTGTATTTTTTTTTAAAAGTCAGAAATATGAGGTAAAAAGTCTAAATTGTGAATAACAAGTCATAATATGAGCTAAAAGGTGTAAATTGAGTAAAAAAAAAGGCAGAAATATGAGGTAAAAAGTCTAAATGTATTACAAACAGTCAGACATATGAGGTAAAAAGTCTAAATGTATTACAGTCAGACATATGAGGTAAAAAGTCTAAATTGAGAACAAAAAGTCAGAAATATGAGGTAAAAAGTCTAAATTTAGGAAACTAAAAGTCAGAAATATGAGGTAAAAAGTCTAAATTGACAACAAAAAGTCAGAAAAATGAGGTAAAAAGTCTGAATTGAGTACAAAAAGTCAGAATTATGAGGTGACAAATCTAAATTGAGTACAAAAAGTGAGAATTGAGGTAAAAAGTCTACATTTTATTTTTTTTTAAGTCAGAAATATGAGGTAAAAAGTCTAAATTGAGTACAAAAAGTCTGAAATATAAGGTAAAAAGTCTAAATTGAGAACAAAAAGTCAGAAATATGAGGTAAAAAGTCTAAATTGAGAATAAAAAGTCAGAATTATGCGGTGAAAGGTCTAAATTGAGTACAAAAAGTCAGAATTGAGGTAAAAAGTCTAAATTGTATTTTTTTTAAAAAGTCAGAAATATGAGGTAAAAAGTCTAAATTGTGAATAAAGTTAAAGTTAAAGTACCAATGATTGTCACACACACACTAGGTGTGGTGAAATTTGTCCTCTGCATTTGACCCATCCCCTTGATCACCCCCTGGGAGGTGAGGGGAGCAGTGGGCAGCAGCGTAGCCGCGCCCGGGAATCAACAAGTCATAATATGAGGTAAAAGGTGTAAATTGAGTAAAAAAAAAGTCAGAAATATGAGGTAAAAAGTCTAAATGTATTACAGTCAGTCATATGAGGGAAAAAGTCTAAATTGAGAACAAAAAGTCAGAAATATGAGGTAAAAAGTCTAAATTTAGGAAACTAAAAGTCAGAAATATGAGGTAAAAAGTCTAAATTGACAACAAAAAGTCAGATATATGAGGTAAAAAGTCTGAATTGAGTACAAAAAGTCAGAATTATGAGGTGACAAATCTAAATTGAGTACAAAAAGTGAGAATTGAGGTGAAAAGTCTACATTTTATTTTTTTAAAAGTCAGAAATATGAGGTAAAAAGTCTAAATTGAGTACAAAAAGTCTGAAATATAAGGTTAAAAAGTCTAAATTGAGAACAAAAAGTCAGAAATATGAGGTAAAAAGTCTAAATTGAGAATAAAAAGTCAGAATTATGCGGTGAAAGGTCTAAATTGAGTTCAAAAAGTCAGAATTGAGGTAAAAAGTCTAAATTGTATTTTTTTTTAAAAGTCAGAAATATGAGGTAAAAAGTCTAAATTGTGAATAACAAGTCATAATATGAGCTAAAAGGTGTAAATTGAGTAAAAAAAAAGTCAGAAATATGAGGTAAAAAGTCTAAATGTATTACAAACAGTCAGACATATGAGGTAAAAAGTCTAAATTGAGAACAAAAAGTCAGAAATATGAGGTAAAAAGTCTAAATTTAGGAAACTGAAAGTCAGAAATATGAGGTAAAAAGTCTAAATTAACAACAAAAAGTCAGATATATGAGGTAAAAAGTCTGAATTGAGTACAAAAAGTCAGAATTATGAGGTGACAAATCTAAATTGAGTACAAAAAGTGAGAATTGAGGTAAAAAGTCTACATTTTATTTTTTATAAAAGTCAGAAATATGAGGTAAAAAGTCTAAATTGAGAACAAAAAGTCTGAAATATAAGGTAAAAAGTCTAAATTGAGAACAAAAAGTCAGAAATATGAGGTAAAAAGTCTAAATTGAGAATAAAAAGTCAGAATTATGCGGTGAAAGGTCTAAATTGAGTACAAAAAGTCAGAATTGAGGTAAAAAGTCTAAATTGTATTTTTTTTTAAAAAGTCAGAAATATGAGGTAAAAAGTCTAAATTGTGAATAACAAGTCATAATATGAGCTAAAAGGTGTAAATTGAGTTTTAAAAAAGTCAGAAATATGAGCTAAAAAGTCTAAATGTATTACAAACAGTCAGACATATGAGGTAAAAAGTCTAAATTGAGAACAAAAAGTCAGAAATATGAGGTAAAAAGTCTAAATTGACAACAAAAAGTCAGATATATGAGGTAAAAAGTCTGAATTGAGTACAAAAAGTCAGAATTATGAGGTGACAAATCTAAATTGAGTACAAAAAGTGAGAATTGAGGTAAAAAGTCTACATTTTATTTTTTTTAAAGTCAGAAATATGAGGTAAAAAGTCTAAATTGAGAACAAAAAGTCAGAAATATGAGGTAAAAAGTCTAAATTGAGAACAAAAAGTCAGAAATATGAGGTAAAAAGTCTAAATTGAGAATAAAACGTCAGAATTATGCAGTGAAAGGTCTAAATTGAGTTCAAAAAGTCAGAATTGAGGTAATAAGTCTAAATTGTATTTTTTTTTAAAAGTCAGAAATATGAGGTAAAAAGTCTAAATTGTGAATAACAAGTCATAATATGAGGTAAAGGTGTAAATTGAGTTAAAAAAGTCAGAAATATGAGGTAAAAAGTCTAAATTGAGAACAAAAAGTCAGAAATATGAGGTAAAAAGTCTAAATTTAGGAAACTAAAAGTCAGAAATATGAGGTAAAAAGTCTAAATTGAGAACAAAAAGTCAGAAAAATGAGGTAATGGGTCAAATATAGGATGGGGAAAAATGTGGATATGAAAAAAATAACTAAAAAATAAAAAACAACAAAATTAGGAGATAAGAAAATCCAAATTATGAAAAAAATATGTGATGAGAAATTAGTCAAAATTGAAAGAAAAAAAAATCATAATTATAAGTTAAAAATAAAATCTTTGTATTGCGCAACATAATAAATACAGCTTTCATAACACTGCCATCTAATGTCTTGGAAGTGCAACTGCATTGCAAACATGACTCAAACGTAATAAGGAAACAAGATAGAACAACAATTATCTTAGTCCTCTTATTTTGAAAGAATACAATTCTATTATCAAACAACCAACATTTATTAACACACACAAAAGTACAGAAAATTGGTACCGGTTTCCAGATACCGTCTATTGGTAGCGAATCGGTTCAAATGTGAACATGTACACTACACACGTGTACACACACACACACACACACACACACACACACACACACACACACACACTTGGAGTGTGTATGACTGTCAGGATTTGTCCCCGTCAGTCCTCTCGCATGCGGCTGGTGGTGACAGACGGGGTCTTCTCCATGGACGGGGACGTGGCCCCTCTCGTAGGAATCTGTGACCTGGCGGAGCAGTACGGGGCCATGGTGTTCATCGATGAATGCCACGCCACCGGTTTCCTGGGTCCTCGGGGCAGGCAAGTAGAAGAGGAGGAAAATGTCTTTCAGAACAACGTGTTGTTCAAAAGTAGTGAGAATGTTGTTGTAATGCATAATATTGTTGAAATAATCAAATATGTGTTGTCCCCTCTGACTAATTGACACTGGAAATCATTATAATTCAATTCATAATTGATATCAGGGGTGGTGGCCAAACTTTTTACACTTTTTAACTTTGTTTTTTAATGGCAAACGCATGGCAAAAACACAAAAAATACAATATTTTACCCCAAAAACATGTCAAAGTGTAATATTTAATGTGAAGTCATTGGAGCCTTAAACAGCTCAATAATTCATAACAACTTTGATTTTAATTCATTATTATTTTTTGAGCAATGACAGTTTAAAAAAATACATTTAAAACATTTCTTAGGGATCCCAAAGGGTCCTACGCATAAAAGTGTTAAAAATTAGCCTTTTTTAACTTTCATTATGCCCTTTTTGTCAAAGAAAAATTAGTTTTTTATGCCAAACACAAAATATGCAATATTTTACCCCAAAAAGATTTCAAAGTGGAATTTTTGATGATGATTTTTGAATATTTCAATAATTCATAACATTGATTTTAACTCTTTATTTTTTCGGCAATGTCAGTTTAAAAAACAACAACAACAATTCTTAGGGATCCCATAAAAGTGTTAAAAATAAGCCTTTTTTTAACTTAATGTTGCCCTTTTTGTCTAAGAAAACTTTTTTTAAATTATTTTAAAAACACAAAATATACAATATTTTACCCCAAAAACATGTCAAAGTGTAATATTTAATGTGAAGTCATTGGAGCCTTAAACAGCTCAATAATTCGTAACAACTTTGATTTTAATTCATTATTTTTTGAGCAATGACAATTTAAAAAAAATTATTAGGGATCCTAAAGGGTCCTACTCATAAAAGTGTTAAAAATAAGCATTTTTTTTAACTTTATTTTGCCCTTTTTGTCTAAGAAAACTTTGGGTTTTTTAAATGTTAAAACATTTCAAAGTGTAATATTTGATGTGAAGTCATTGGAGCCTTAAATATGTCAATAATTCATAACAACATTAATTACTTTTTTTTTTGTTGAGAAATGACAGTTTAAAAAAAAAAAAAATTCTTAGGGATCCCAAAAGGTCCTACTTATAAAAGTGTTAAAAATAAGCCTTTTTTAACTTTATTTTGCCCTTTTTGTCTAAGAAAACTTTTTTTTATTTTTTTAAATTTTAAAAACACAAAATATAGACTATTTTACCCCAAAAACATTTCAAAGTGTAATATTTGATGTGAAGTCATTGGAGCCTTAAATATGTCAATAATTCATTATTTAAAAAATAAATTTAAAAAATTCTTAGGGATCCCAAAGGGTCCTACTCATAAAAGTGTTAAAAATAAGCCTTTTTTTAACTTTCATTATGCCCTTTTTGTCAAAGAAATGTTTGTTTTTTATGGTATACACAAAATATGCAATATTTTACCACAAAAATATTTCAAAGTGGAATTTTTGATGATGATTTTTGAATATTTCAATAATTCATAACATTGATTTTAACTCTCGGCAATGTCAGTTTAAAAAAAATCCCACTAAATTTCTTAGGGAGCCTAAAGGGCCCTACTCATAAAAGTGTTAAAAATAAGCCTTTTTTTAACTTTCATTGTGCCCTTTTTGTCAAAGAAAACTTTTTTAAAAAAAATGTTAAAAACACAAAATATGCAATATTTTACCACAAAAGCATTTTAAAGTGTAATATTTAATGTGACATCATTGGAGCCTTAAACAGCTCAATAATTCATAACAATGATTTTTGATTTATTATTATTTTTTGGGCAATGTCAGTTTAAAAAAATCCCACTAAAATTCTCAGGGATCCCAAAGGGTCGCACTCATAAAAGTGTTAAAAATAAGCCTTTTTTAACTTTATTTTGCCCTTTTTGTCAAAGAAAACTTTGTTTTTTTAAATGTTAAAACATTTCAAAGTGTAATAATTGATATGAAGTCATTGGAGCCTTAAATAGGTCAATAATTCATAACATTGATTCATTATAATTTTTTGAGCAATGACAGTTTAAAAAATGAAATACTATAAAATTATTCGGGATCCCAAAGGGTCCTACTCATAAAAGTGTTAAAAATAAGCCTTTTTTAACTTTATTTTTGCCCTTTTTGTCTAAGAAAACTTTTATTTTTTATTTTAAAAACCCCAAAAATACAATATTTTACCCCGAAAACATGTCAAAGTGTAATATTTAATGTGAAGTCATTGGAGCCTTAAACAGCTCAATAATTCATAACAACTTTGATTTTAATTAATTTTTTTTTTTTCAGCAATGACAGTTTAAATAAATAAATAAAAAAATTCTTAGGGATCCCAAAGGGTCGCACTCATAAAAGTGTTAAAAATGAGCCTTTTTTAACTTTCATTATGCCTTTTTTGTCAAAGAAAAATTAGTTTTTTATGGCAAACACACAAAATATGCAATATTTTACCCCAAAAAGATTTCAAAGTGGAATTTTTGATGATGATTTTTGAATATTTCAATAATTCATAACATTGATTTTAACTCTTTATTTTTTCGGCAAAAATCCCACTAAATTCTTAGGGATCCTAAAGGGCCCCACTCGTAAAAGTGTTAAAAATAAGCCTTTTTTTAACTTTCATTATGCCCTTTTTGTCTAAGAAAACTTTTTTTTTTTAAATGTTAAAAACACAAAATATGCAATATTTTACCACAAAAACATTTTAAAGTGTAATATTTAATGTGACATCATTGGAGCCTTAAACAGCTCAATAATTCATAACATTGATTTTTGATTTATTAATATTTTTTGGGCAATGACAGTTTAAAAAAATCCCACTAAAATTCTTAGTGATCCCAAAGGGTCGCACTCATAAAAGTGTTAAAAATAAGCCTTTTTAAACTTTATTTTGCCCTTTTTGTCTAAGAAAACTTTGTTTTTTTAAATGTTAAAACATTTCAAAGTGTAATAATTGATATGAAGTCATTGGAGCCTTAAATAGGTCAATAATTCATAACATTGATTCATTATAATTTTTTGAGCAATAACAGTTTAAAAAATAAAATAAAATTATTCGGGATCCCAAAGGGTCCTACTCATAAAAGTGTTAAAAATAAGCCTTTTTAAACTTTATTTTGCCCTTTTTATCTAAGAAAACTTTTGTTTTTTTATTTTAAAAACACAAAAAATACAATATTTTACCCCAAAAACATGTCAAAGTGTAATATTTAATGTGAAGTCATTGGAGCCTTAAACAGCTCAATAATTCATAACAACTTTGATTTTAATTCATTATTATTTTTTGAGCAATGACAGTTTAAAATAATAAATAAAAAATTCTTATGGATCCCAAAGGGTCCTACTCATAAAAGTGTCAAAAATAAGCCTTTTTTAACTTTCATTATGCCTTTTTTGTCAAAGAAAAATTAGTTTTTTATGGCAAACACACAAAATATGCAATATTGTACCACACAAATATTTCAAAGTGGAATTTTTGATGATGATTTTTGAATATTTCAATAATTCATAACATTATTGATGATTTTTTGGGCAATGTCAGATTATAAAAACCCAACAACAATTATTTGGGATCCCAAAGGGCCCCACTCATAAAAGTGTTAAAAATAAGCCTTTTTTTAACTTTCATTATGCCATTTTTGTCAAAGAAAACTTTAAAAAAAAAAAAGTCAAACACAAAAAATATTCAATATTTTACCCCAAAAACATTTTAAAGTGTAATATTTAATGTGACATCATTGGAGCCTTAAACAGCTCAATAATTCATAACATTGATCTTTGGTTTATTATTATTTTTTGGGCAATGTCAGTTTAAAAAAATCCCACTAAAATTCTCAGGGATCCCAAAGGGTCGCACTCATAAAAGTGTTAAAAATAAGCCTTTTTTAACTTTATTTTACCCTTTTTGTCTAAGAAAACGTTGTTTTTTTAAATGTTAAAACATTTCAATGTGTAATAATTGATATGAAGTCATTGGAGCCTTAAATAGGTCAATAATTCATAACATTGATTTATTATAATTTTTTGAGCAATGACAGTTTAAAAAATAAAATACTATAAAATTATTCGGGATCCCAAAGGGTCCTACTCATAAAAGTGTTAAAAATAAGCCTTTTTAAACTTTATTTTGCCCTTTTTATCTAAGAAAACTTTTGTTTTTTTATTTTAAAAACACAAAATATACAATATTTTACCCCAAAAACATTTCAAAGTGTAATATTTAATGTGAAGTCATTGGAGCCTTAAGCAGCTCAATAATTCATAACAACTTTGATTTTAATTCATTATTATTTTTTGAGCAATGACAGTTAAAAAAAATAAATAAAACAAATCTTATGGATCCCAAAGGGTCCTACTCATAAAAGTGTTAAAAATGGGCCTTTTTTAACTTTCATTATGCCTTTTTTGTCTAAGAAAAATTAGTTTTTTATGGCAAACACACAAAATATGCAATATTGTACCACACAAATATTTCAAAGTGGAATTTTTGATGATGATTTTTGAATATTTCAATAATTCATAACATTATTGATGATTTTTTGGGCAATGTCAGATTATAAAAACCCAACAACAATTCTTTGGGATCCCAAAGGGCCCCACTCATAAAAGTGTTAAAAATAAGCCTTTTTTTAACTTTCATTATGCCATTTTTGTCAAAGAAAACTTAAAAAAAAAAAAAAAAAAAGTCAAACACACAAAATATGCAATATTTTACCACAAAAACATTTTAAAGTGTAATATTTAATGTGAAGTCATTGGAGCCTTAAACAGCTCAATAATTCATAACATTGATCTTTGATTTATTATTATTTTTGGGGCAATGACAGTTTAAAAAATTCCCACTAAAATTCTTAGGGATCCCAAAGGTCGCACTCATAAAAGTGTTAAAAATAAGCCTTTTTTTTCAACTTTATTTTACCCTTTTTGTCTAAGAAAACTTTTTTTTTAAATGGTAAAAACACAAAATTTGCAATATTTTACCCCAAAAACATGTCAAAGTGTAATATTTGATGTGAAGTCTTTGGAGCCTTAAATATGTCAATAATTCATAACAACTTTGATTTTAATTCATTATTATTTTTTGAGCAATGGCAGTTTAAAAAACCAAAATAAAAGAAAAAATTCTTAGGGATCCCAAAGGGTCGCACTCATAAAAGTGTTAAAAATAAGCCTTTTTTTAAACTTTATTTTGCCCTTTTTGTCTAAAAAAAACTTTGTTTTTTTAAATGTTAAAACATTTCAAAGTGTAATAATTGATATGAAGTCATTGGAGCCTTAAATAGGTCAATAATTCATAACATTGATTCATTATAATTTTTTGAGCAATGACAGTTTAAAAAATAAAATACAATAAAATTATTCGGGATCCCAAAGGGTCCTACTCATAAAAGTGTTAAAAATAAGCCTTTTTTAACTTTATTTTGCCCTTTTTATCTAAGAAAACTTTTGTTTTTTTATTTTAAAAACCCCAAAAATACAATATTTTACTCCGAAAACATGTCAAAGTGTAATATTTAATGTGAAGTCATTGGAGCCTTAAACAGCTCAATAATTCATAACAACTTTGATTTTAATTCATTATTATTCTTTGAGCAATGACAGTTTAAAAAAATTAATAAAAAAATTCTTATGGATCCCAAAGGGCCCCACTCATAAAAGTGTTAAAAATGGGCCTTTTTAACTTTCATTACGCCTTTTTTGTCAAAGAAAAATTAGTTTTTTATGGCAAACACACAAAATATGGAATATTGTACCACACAAATATTTCAAAGTGGAATTTTTGATGATGATTTTTGAATATTTCAATAATTCATAACATTATTGATGATTTTTTGGGCAATGTCAGATTATAAAAACCCAACAACAATTCTTTGGGATCCCAAAGGGCCCCACTCATAAAAGTGTTAAAAATAAGCCTTTTTTTAACTTTCATTATGCCATTTTTGTCAAAGAAAACTTAAAAAAAAAAAAAAAAGTCAAACACACAAAATATGCAATATTTTAACACAAAAACATTTTAAAGTGTAATATTTAATGTGAAGTCATTGGAGCCTTAAACAGCTCAATAATTCCTAACATTGATTTTTGATTTATTATTATTATTTTTTGGGAATTGACAGTTTAAAAAAATCCCACAAAAATTTTTAGTGATCCCAAAGGGTCGCACTCATAAAAGTGTTAAAAATAAGCCTTTTTTTAAACTTTATTTTGCCCTTTTTGTCTAAGAAAACTTTTTTTTAAATGGTAAAAACACAAAATTTGCAATATCTTACCCCAAAAACAAGTCAAAGTGTAATATTTGATGTGAAGTCTTTGGAGCCTTAAATATGTCAATAATTCATAACAACTTTGATTTTAATTCATTATTATTTTTTGAGCAATGGCAGTTTAAAAAAACAAAATAAAATAAAAAACTCTTAGGGGTCCCAAAGGGCCCCACTCATAAAAGTGTTAAAAATGAGCCTTTTTTAACTTTCGTTATGCCTTTTTTGTCAAAGAAAAATTATTTTTTTATGGCAAACACGCAAAATATGCAATATTTTACCCCTAAAATATTTCAAAGTGGAATTTTTGATGATGATTTTTGAATATTTCAATAATTCATAACATTGTTTTTGATTCATTATTATTTTTTGGAGTAAAGACAGTTGATAGAATAAAATAGCTTTGTGTTATTAGTCAACATGACCACTTTTACTCGTTACATTTCACCTCTTTGCTCTTTTATTCCACTTTTTAATGTTTTTTTCTGAGTTTTTTTTAGATGCTGATTATTCTAAATCAACGATGAAGTAAAAGTATGTGCGTGATGAAGAAAATTGTGTTTGCAGAGGAACTGATGAGCTCCTGGGCGTGATGGAGCGTGTTGACATCGTCAACTCCACCCTGGGAAAAGCCCTGGGAGGTGCAGCTGGTGTGTTACCTCCTGTTTGCGCCACTAAAGTGCAGCCATGCTCCAAGATGACTAACCAGTAACGTGGGTGTGTGTGTGTGTCCAGGTGGTTACACGGTGGGCCCCAAGCCTCTCATCGACCTGCTTCGGCAGCGTTCTCGGCCCTACCTCTTCTCCAACTCCCTGCCTCCTCCCGTGGTGGGCTGTGCCACGCGGGCGGTGGAGCTGCTGCTGGCCTCCAGTGACATTGCCCACACCATGTCTGCCAAGACCATGAGGTACCACACCACTTATCTCATCATTATGATTTCTAATCTCATCATTTCCATGTATCTCATCATTTTGATTTTTTTATTATCACATAATAATTTTCATTTCAATTAATTATTTTCATTTCATATTTAACTTTTTTCTCAATTTAGAGTTTTAATCTGGAAATTATGACTTTTTATCTCACTTGAAGTGTATCTCATAAGTTTGACTTTCTCATAATTATTACTTAACATCTCATATTTCATTTTTTCCCTCATAATAGGGAAAAATGTCTACTAATCTTTCATAATTTTTTTTTCATAATTTGGATTTTCTTATCTCATTATTATGACCTGTATTTTCATAATTTCGATATATCTCATAATTTTATTTGTTTATCTCAGGGGTCAGCAACCTTTTTGAAAGCAAGAGCTACTTCTTGGGTACTGATTAATGCGAAGGGCTACCAGTTTGATACACACTTAAATAAATTGCCAGAAATAGCTAATTTGCTCAATTTACCTTTAACTCTATGTTATTATTAATAATTAATGATATTTACACTTAATTGAACGGTTTAAAAGAGGAGAAAACATGAAAAAAAATGACAATTAAATTTTGAAACATAGTTTATCTTCAATTTCGACTCTTTAAAATTCAAAATTCAACCGAAAAAAAGAAGAGAAAAACTAGCTAATTCTAATCTTTTTGAAAAAAATAAAAAAATAATTTATGGAACATCATTAGTCATTTTTCCTGATTAAGATTAATTTTAGAATTTTGATGACATGTTTTAAATAGGTTAAAATCCAAGCTGCACTTTGTTAGAATATACAACAAATTGGACCAAGCTATATTTCTAACAAAGACAAATCATTATTTCTTCTAGATTTTCCAGAACAAAAATTTTAAAAGAAATTCAAAAGACTTTGAAATAAGATTTAAATTTGATTCTACAGATTTTCTAGATTTGCCAGAATATTTTTTTTAAATTTTAATCATAATAAGTTTGAAGAAATATTTCACAAATATTCTTCGTCGAAAAAACAGAAGCTAAAATGAAGAATTAAATTAACATTTATTTATTATTCTTTACAATAAAAACAATTAATGTACTTGAACATTGATTTAAATTGTCAGGAAAGAAGAGGAAGGAATTTAAAAGGTAAAAAGGTATATGTGTTTAAAAATCCTAAAATCATTTTTTCTCTAAAATTGTCTTTCTGAAAGTTATAAGAAGCAAAGTAAAAAAATTAATAAATTTATTTAAACAAGTGAAGACCAAGTCTTTAAAATATTTTCTTGGATTTTCACATTATATTTGAGTTTTGTCTCTCTTAGAATTAAAAATGTTGAGCAAAGCGAGACCAGCTTGCTAGTAAATAAATAAAATTTAAAAAATAGAGGCAGCTCACTGGTAAGTGCTGCTATTTGAGCTATTTTTAGAACAGGCCAGCGGGCTACTCATCTGGTCCTTACGGGCTACCTGGTGCCCGCGGGCACCGCGTTGGTGACCCCTGGTTTACGTGTACAACTTTCTCCGTCGCTGCCACAAAAAGACGTGTTTCATGCCGCTACTTTGTCTCATTTTGGGAGATTTTCACAACAAAGTTCTAAAGCTTAGTGATATATCAGATAGTATATTGTATTTTTACCCTTTGCGTTCATATTTCCCTGTTTGTCTAATTTTTGTCACGTTTTGCTTGATTGTAAAATATGTCGATCGAGAGGGGGTGTGACGTTCATATGTTGTCAATATTCAGTGTTTTATCCTTCATAGAAAAATTTAAAGGCCTACTGAAATGAAATGTTCTTATTTAAACGGGGATAGCAGGTCCATTCTATGTGTCATACTTGATCATTTCGCGATATTGCCATATTTTTGCTGAAAGGATTTAGTAGAGAACATCGACGATAAAGTTTGCAACTTTTGGTCGCTGATAAAAAAAAAGCCTTGCCTGTACCGGAAGTAGCGTGACGTCACCGGTTGTGGAGCTCCTCACATCTGCACATTGTTTACAATGATGGCCACCAGCAGCGAGAGCGATTCGGACCGAGAAAGCGACGATTTCCCCATTAATTTGAGCGAGGATGAAAGATTTGTGGATGAGGAAAGTGAGAGTGAAGGATTAGAGGGCAGTGGAAGCGATTCAGATAGGGAAGATGCTGTGAGAGGCGGGTGGGACCTGATATTCAGCTGGGAATGACTAAAACAGTAAATAAACACAAGACATATATATACTCTATTAGCCACAACACAACCAGGCTTATATTTAGTATGCCACAAATTAATCCGCCTAACAAACACCTCCCCCCTCCCGTCCATATAACCCACCAATACAAATCAAACACCCGCACAACACACTCAATCCCACAGCCCAAAGTACCGTTCACCTCCGTAAAGTTCATACAGCACATATATTTCCCCAAAGTTACGTACGTGACATGCACATAGCGGCACGCACGTACGGGCAAGCGATCAAATGTTTGGAAGCCGCAGCTGCGTACTCACGGTAGCGCGTCTGCTATCCAACTCAAAGTCTTCCTGGTTGTGTTGCTGCAGCCAGCCGCTAATACACCGCTTCCCACCTACAGCTTTCTTCTTTGCTGTCTCCATTGTTCATTAAACAAATTGCAAAAGATTCACCAACACAGATGTCCAGAATACTGTGGAATTATGCTGTGAAAACAGACGACTTAATAGCTGGCCACAATGCTGTCCCAATATGTCCGCACAATCCGTGACGTCACGCGCAGGCGTCATCACACCGAGACGTTTTCAGCAGGATATTTTGCGGGAAATTTAAAATTGCACTTTACTAATCTAACCCGGCTGTATTGGCATGTGTTGCAATGTTAAGATTTCATCATTGATATACACTACAGTTCAAAAGTTTGGGGTCACATGTAAATGTCCTTATTTTTGAAGGAAAAGCACTGTACTTTTCAATGAAGATAACTTTAAACTAGTCTTAACTTGAAAGAAATACACTCTATACATTGCTAATGTGGTAAATGACTATTCTAGCTGCAAATGTCTGCTTTTTGCTGCAATATCTACATAGGTGTATAGAGGCCCATTTCCAGCAACTATCACTCCAGTGTTCTAATGGTACAATGTGTTTGTTCATTGGCTCAGAAGGCTAATTGATGATTAGAAAACCCTTGTGCAATCATGTTCACACATCTGAAAACACTTTAGCTCGTTACAGAAGCTACAAAACTGACCTTCCTTTGAGCAGATTGAGTTTCTGGAGCATCACATTTGTGGGCTCAATTAAACGCTCAAAATGGCCAGAAAACGAGAACTTTCATCTGAAACTCGACAGTCTATTCTTGTTCTTAGAAATGAAGGCTCAAACACTAAATTGTTTGGGTGACCCCAAACTTTTGAACGGTAGTGTATAAACTATCAGACTGCGTGGTCGGTAGTAGTGGGTTTCAGTAGGCCTTTAAAATTCCATTCCGTTTTTTAAGACGGTCTGTCAAAATGTTTTTAGCATTCAATCAAACATTATTGTGAGGTTTTGTATTAGTGTTCCTAAAAATAGATATACCGGCCCTCAGACGCATGTCTTTCTCTAAATGTGGCCCCCCAGTCAAAATAATTGCCCAGGCCTGATATAGTACACCAGGGGTCACCAACCTTTTTGAAAGCAAGAGCTACTTCTTGGGTAGTGATTAATGCGAAGGGCTACCAGTTTGATACACACTTAAATAAATTGCCAGAAATAGCCAATTTTCTCAATTTACTTTTAACCCTATCTTATTATTAATAATTAATGATATTTATCTTTGTGGAAACACTGATCATCTTAATGATTTCTCACAATAAATATATATATAGGAACAGATAAATATCAATATGCAACACTTTATTTTTATATTTTCTCTAAGTGCACATTTTTCAAATTGAACATTTTCAAATGATGACTTCTAAGACAGTCTTGTGAAATCACAATATCCCATTTTAACTAGCTAGCCACTAACATTTTTGAACAAATCATGAATGACTTTGCACCATGTTTGTACAAATAATAACTCATGTAAAATACAAAAGTCAACTTCTCCAATGTTTAAATAAATCATGTCACACTTTGAACTGGACACCAAATCTGTTATCTGTTTCTTTGTCAGTTAGTGAAGACCAAGTCTTTCAAATATTTTCTTGGATTTTCAAATTCTATTTGAGTTTTGTCTCTCTTAGAATTAAAAATGTCGAGCAAAGCGAGACCAGCTTGCTAGTAAAAAATAGAGGCAGCTCACTGGTAAGTGCTGCTATTTTTAGAACTGGCCAGCGGGCTACTCATCTGGTCCTTACGGGCTACCTGGTGCCCGCGTTGGTGACCCCTGGTTTATCTTATAGTTAATTTTTTTAATCCACAATTTTTCCCCATCTCATATTCGACTTTTTACCTCATATTTTTGATTTTTTTTTCTCAATTTATACTTTTTACCTTATATTTGACTTTTTGTATTAAATTTAGACTTATTACCTCATATTTCTGACTTTTAGTTTCCTAAATTTAGACTTTTTACATCATATTTCTGAATTTTTTCTCAAATAGACTTTTTACCTCATTTCTGACTTTTTTTGCTCTCAATTTAGACTTTTTACCTCATATTTCTGACTTTTTGTTCTCAATTTAGACTTTTTACCTCATATTTCTGACTTTTAGTTTCCTAAATTTAGACTTTTTACTTCATATTTCTGACTTTACTTTCTCAATTTAGTCTTTATACCTCATATTTCTGACTTTTTTTCTCAATTTAGACTTTTTACCTCATATTTCTGACTTTTTAAAAATAAAATTTTGACTTTTTACCTCATATTTCTGACTTTACTTTCTCAATTTAGTCTTTATACCTCATATTTCTGACTTTTTTTCTCAATTTAGACTTTTTACCTAATTTCTGACTTTTTGCTCTCAATTTAGACTTTATACCTCATATTTCTGACTTTTTAAAAATACAATTTTGACTTTTTACCTCATATTTCTGACTTGTTCTCAATTTAGACTTTTTACCTCATTTCTGACTCTTAGTTTCCTAAATTTATAATTTTTACCTCATATTTCTGACTTTTTCTCTCTCAATTTAGACTTTTTACCTCATATTTCTGACTTTTTCTCTCTCAATTTAGACTTTTTACCTCATATTTCAGATTTTTTAAGTTAAAGTTAAAGTACCAATGATACTCACACACACACCAGGTGTGGCGAAATAATTCTCTGCATTTGACCCATCACCCTTGATCACCCCCTGGGAGGTGAGGGGAGCAGTGAGCAGCAGCGGTGGCCGCGCCCGGGAATCATTTTTGGTGATTTAACCCCCCAGCAGGGCGGCAATGGCTCACATTTTTATTTTTGTACTCAATTTAGACTTTTTACCTCCTATTTGTGCCTTTATTCTCAGTGTTTATTGTGTAGATATAAGACTTATCTGGGGAATATTCATTGTAGGAAAAGTCAATAATAGTACAGTACATCCAGTATCAGGCACCGCACAAATATCGTCACTTGTTTACTGTTTTTAAAAATCCGCATCAGATTGTCGATTCATTTGCGTGCCGCAGGTTCCGGAACAAGATGACCGAGGCGGGCTTCACCATCTCAGGCTCCGCCCACCCCATCTGCCCGGTGATGCTGGGCGACGCGCGGCTGGCGTCGCTCATCGCGGACGACATGCTGAAGCTAGGTGAGAGCGCTTCATGCTAGCACGCCTCACCAAACTCAATGTGACCCCACCCCTCTCCCGCTCCCCCGCAGGAGTCTACGTGATCGGGTTCTCCTTCCCGGTGGTTCCCAAAGGCAAAGCCAGAATCCGCGTTCAGATTTCGGTGGCGCACACGGACGACGACATCGATCACTGCGTGGACGCCTTCGTTCAGACGGCTCGCAAGCATGGCGTCGTGTCTTGAAGACCAGGGAAGTGACTTGACTTCTTGACTATATTGACCAGGATCAATACACAATGTTATTGATCATCCTGGGGGGGAAATAATGTTTTCCACTTGGTATTAAATACATGACTCAAGTTGAAATATTGTGTGCAGCCAAAGTGAGTCAATATTTATACTCTGCAAATTAAATATTTATACTCTGCAAATTGAATATTTATACTCAGCAAAGAGGAAACTGTCAAGGTTGACTTTGATATAAAATGTATAAAAAAGTGTTTATTTCCACTTGATTAGTCACTAAACACCAAAGTGTAAAAAAAGGCTGTTTACTTATTTTAAAGTGTCCTTGCTAACTAAAAATAATAATAATAAACAATGAATTAAAATCAATGTTATAAATTATTGATCCAATTTTTTTACATCAAATATTTTACTTTGAAATATTTTTAGGGACAATATAGCATTTTTATGTCAAATATTTAGTGTGTTTGCCATAAAAAAAAGATTTGTATTATTAAATTTATATATATATATATATTTTTGTTTGTATGCAGACAAGTTTTGTCATTTATCTGGGGTAGGTTCCTGCCTTTTTAAACCCCTAAACATGTTAG
>NC_084755.1:39424471-39459471 GCF_033978785.1 Entelurus aequoreus | reverse complement strand
TTTTCGCCTTCAAAAGTAGCACAATATATAGATTTGTTTACAAAGAAGTAAAAAATTCCACGTGAACATTAGCATCAAGGCCGGACTGAAATGCTAACAGTTAGCACGTGTGCCAGATAGCATCAGGTCACAAAAATATGAGCAAATAAAGCTAACAGTAGCCTGCTTTCAGTTAGCATTAGTGATGTGGCGGCCATTTTGGTAGTTTTCACCTTCAAAAGTAGCACAATATATAGATTTGTTTTTCAAAGTGCTAGAAAATATCTGTGTGAATATTGGACTGAAATGCTAACAGTTAGCACGTGTGCCAGATAGCGTCAGGTCACAAAAATATGAGCAAATTAAGCCAGCGTGCTAACAATACTATGTAACAGTAGCATGCTTACAGTTAGCATTAGTGACGTGGCGATCATTTTGGTAGTTTTCGCCTTCAAAACTAGCAAAATATATAGATTTGTTTTCAAAAAATCCCAGTACAAATTCCGCGTGAACGTTAGCATTTCAGTTCAGCTTTGATTCTAACAGTTAGCACGTTGGCCAGATAGCGTCAGGTAACAAAAGTATGAGCAAATTAAGCTAGCATGCTAACAGTTGGCATTAGAGAAATACCAATATATATATATATTTATCAATCTAGCATGCTAATGCTAACTGCAGCAAGTAGCAAAATGTATTACTCTGAGTTTGTATCTGGAAAAAATGGTTTAAAATGCTAACCTGCTAACAATAGCACACCACAATATGACTGAGGTGTATACTCCAAAAATTAATAAATAAAAAACAGCTAGCATGCTAGGTAGCGTTTGTCAAGTAACTGAATACTTGTCTTATTTGGCACCACATATATCTAAATATTTATATATATATATACATACTACTATATATTGTTATTTAGTACCACATAAATATTAAATTTTGTTATTTAGTACTACATAAATATTATATCTTATTTAGTACGCATACCGGTAAATATATTGTATCTTGTTATTTAGTACCAAATAAATATTATATCTTGTTATTTAGTACCACATAAATATTATATCTTGTTATTTAGTACGCATAAATATTATATCTTGTTATTTAGTACCGCATAAATATTATATCTTGTTATTTAAATATTATATCTTGTTATTTAGTACCAAATAAATATTATATCTTGTTATTTAGTATCACAAATTATCAGCAAATTAAGCTAGCATGTTAACAGTTGGCATTAGAGAAATACCAAAATATATATATATATAGGTACATCAATCTAGCATGCTAATGCTAACTGCAGCAAGTAGCAAAATGTCTTACTCTGAGTTTGTATCTGGAAAAAATGATTTAAAATGCTAACCTGCTAACAATAGCACACCACAATATGACTGAGGTGTATACTCCAAAAATTAATAAATAAAAAACAGCTAGCATGCTAATAGGTAGTGTTTGTCAAGTAACTGAATATTTGATTCTGAAACGTAAGCCTGCACAATTAGCCAAACAGCTAGCATGCTAATATTAAATTGCCAAACAATTAGCTATGGCCCCTGATCCAGACTTTGGACACCTAGTCCTTCTGTTTAGGGCTTTAAACCGGAAGTACAAGTGCCATGCTTCACTTGACTGCATCTGTGTCTAAAACAGGGGTGTCCAAAGTGCGGCCCGCGGGCCAATTATCAAAATAAAATAAATAAAAAACAGTAAAAACCTAAGAATAAAAGAAAAACCTGAAATTGTGACACTAATATGCTTTGCTGACACAAAGTTTTAGTGTGAAAATCTATTTTTAAGAAAAGTTATGTGGCATGCAGCTCTTGGAACAAATTTAGACAGCCCTGGTCTAAAAGTTCAGAAACTTTTCAAGCCAATCATCCCAGAGTGTGTGATTGATGCTGTATTACTGCCTTTTCCAAAACACTGCGGCTGACCTCAAACACTTAAAAGATCCTAACTGGATTATTTCTTGAGGAGGGAAACGTTGTGTGGGTGTGGGACTCACGGGCAGGGGGTCCACGTAGATGATCATGAAGTGCAGGGACATGGACAGCGTCATGGCGGCCACCAGCCACAAGTTGCTCCAAGGCGGCATGCGCACCAGAGACTGGTTCTCCGACAAGCTGCGGGCGGAGGAACACGAGTTGGAGGTTTTCTCCCGGCAGGAATGTTGTGGAGGGGGCGGGGCCTCAACACTCACACCCATTCTAGTATTTCTTACCTTCTTGAGACCTCTGAAAAATGCCTACCTCTTTAGGACCACCCCTTCTAGATATATAAATATTTGTATTTACAACATTAATAATATATACATACTATCTAAATATAAAAAAGGTAAGCTTTTAGTTAATTTGTTGTGTGTAATTGTTTACTTCAAGTTATTACAGTATGTCTCTATATACATATTTATTTATTTTATTCATTTTGGCCAAAGGGGGTGCATTTCAATTTCTTACACACACTTGTTATTTCATATGTTGACCAGAGGGGGAGCAGTCTATTAGATGCCATGTTATTGCTTGATGTCAAGGTGGGTGTGTTGAGACGACTAAGAGGAGCAGTACTAGACATGCTGACACTTTGACGGCTCTCAGGCAGGTGTGTGACATAACAGATGTCATCTCACCTGTTGAGGGCGTTGCACATCTCGATGGTGACCAGCACAGACAGAGCCATGGTCATGGGGGGAGACGCCTCAAACACCTCACAGCGGATCCCACTGAAGTCCTCGTTGTCATCGCTGCACTGCATGAAGTGGGACTGATGGGAGACAACAACTTGTCTTATTTGGCACCACATATATCTAAATATATATATACATACTACTATATCTTGTTATTTAGTACCACATAAATATTACATTTTGTTATTTAGTACTACATAAATATATTATATCTTGTTATTTAGTACCACATAAATATATTATATCTTGTTATTTAGTACCACATAAATATTATATCTTGTTATTTAGTACCACATAAATATTATATCTTGTTATTTAGTACCACATAAATATTACATCTTGTTATTTAGTACCACATAAATATTATATCTTGTTATTTAGTACCACCTAAATATTACATCTTGTTATTTAGTACCACATAAATATTATATCTTGTTATTTAGTACCACATAAATATTATATCTTGTTATTTAGTACCACATAAACATATTGTATCTTGTTATTTAGTACCACATAAATATTACATCTTGTTATTTAGTACCACATAAATATTATATCTTGTTATTTAGTACCACATAAATATTATATCTTGTTATTTAGAACCACATAAATATTACATCTTGTTATTTAGTACCACATAAATATTATATCTTGTTATTTAGTACCACATAAATATTATATCTTGTTATTTAGTACCACATAAATATTACATCTTGTTATTTAGTACCACATAAATATTATATCTTGTTATTTAGTACCACATAAATATATTATATCTTGTTATTTAGTACCACATAAATATATTGTATCTTGTTATTTAGTACCACATGTGGGCGGTATAGCTCGGTTGGTAGAGCGGCCGTGCCAGCAACTTGAGGGTTGCAGGTTCGATCCCCGCTTCCGCCATCCTAGTCACTGCCGTTGTGTCCTTGGGCAAGACACTTTACCCACCTGCTCCCAGTGCCACCCACACTGGTTTGAATGTAACTTAGATATTGGGTTTCACTATGTAAAGCGCTTTGAGTCACTTGAGAAAAAGCGCTATATAAATGTAATTCAATTCACTTCATTCACTTCACATAAATATATTATATTTTGTTATTTAGTACCACATAAATATATTGTATCTTGTTATTTAGTACCACATAAATATTATATCTTGTTATTTAGTACCACATAAATATTACATCTTGTTATTTAGTACCACATAAATATATTATATCTTGTTATTTAGTACGCATAAATATTACATCTTGTTATTTAGTACCACATAAATATATTATATCTTTTTATTTAGTATGCATAAATATTACATCTTGTTATTTAGTACGCATAAATATATTACATCTTATTTAGTACCACATAAATATTACATCTTGTTATTTAGTACCACATAATACTATATCTTGTTATTTAGTACCACATAAATATTATATCTTTTTATTCAGTACACAAATATTATATCTTGTTATTTATACGCATAAATATTATATTAAGTTATTTTAAATGACATAAATATTACATAAAGTGATTTAGTATGACAGAAATATAATATGAAGTTATTTATAACATAAATATTATATGAAGTTATTTAGTATGACATAAATATTATATAAAGTGATTTAGTATGACATATATATTACATTAAGTTTTTTTGTATGACATACATCTTATATAAAGTTATTTAGTATGACATAAATCTTATATAAAGTGATGTAGTATGACAAATATAATATAAAGTGATTTAGTATGACATAAATATTACATAAAATGATTAAGTATGACATAAAAATTATATATATTTAGTCCGACATAAATATTATATGAAGTAATTTAGTATGACAAATATAATATAAAGTGATTTATTATGACAAATATTATATAAAGTTATTTAGTATGACATATAGTTATTTAGTATGACATAAATATTACATAAAAAGATTTAGTATGACATAAATATAAAAAGATTTAGTATGACATAAATATAAAAAGATTTAGTATGACATAAATATAAAGTGATGTAGTATGACATAAATATAAAGTGATGTAGTATGACATAAATATAAAGTGATGTAGTATGACATAAATACAAAGTGATGTAGTATGACATAAATACAAAGTGATGTAGTATGACATAAATACAGAGTGATGTAGTATGACATAAGTATAAAGTGATGTAGTATGACATAAATAAAAGTGATTAGAGAGTGTGAGATGATATAAAAGACTGACCAGCTGATGGAAAGTGACCAGTGGGCCGTCGTCGCTGTACAAGAACCACCAAGCAGCAGCAGCAACAGTTGCTGCACCAACATAACCTGCAAACATGTTGCTGTTCATTACAATCATCATTGTCTACCTTTCACATTACAATCATCATTGTCTACCTTTCACATTATAATCATCATTGTCTACCTTTCACATTACAATCATCATTGTCTACCTTTCACATTACAATCATCATTGTCTACCTTTCACATTACAATCATCATTGTCTACCTTTCACATTACAATCATCATTGTTTACCTTTCACATTACAATCATCATTGTTTACCTTTCACATTACAATCATCATTGTTTACCTTTCACATTACAATCATCATTGTTTACCTTTCACATTACAATCATCATTGTCTACCTTTCACATTACAATCATCATTGTTTACCTTTCACATTACAATCATCATTGTCTACCTTTCACATTACAATCATCATTGTCTACCTTTCACATTACAATCATCATTGTTTACCTTTCACATTACAATCATCATTGTTTACCTTTCACATTACAATCATCATTGTTTACCTTTCACATTACAATCATCATTGTCTACATGAGGTACCTTTCACATTACAATCATCATTGTTTACCTTTCACATTACAATCATCATTGTCTACATGAGGTACCTTTCACATTACAATCATCATTGTTTACCTTTCACATTACAATCATCATTGTCTACATGAGGTACCTTTCACATTACAATCATCATTGTTTACCTTTCACATTACAATCATCATTGTCTACCTTTCACATTACAATCATCATTGTCTACATGAGGTACCTTTCACATTACAATCATCATTGTTTACCTTTCACATTACAATCATCATTGTCTACATGAGGTACCTTTCACATTACAATCATCATTGTTTACCTTTCACATTACAATCATCATTGTTTACCTTTCACATTACAATCATCATTGTCTACATGAGGTACCTTTCACATTACAATCATCATTGTTTACCTTTCACATTACAATCATCATTGTCTACCTTTCACATTACAATCATCATTGTCTACCTTTCACATTACAATCATCATTGTCTACATGAGGTACCTTTCACATTACAATCATCATTGTCAACATGAGGTACCTTTCACATTACAATCATCATTGTCTACCTTTCACATTACAATCATCATTGTTTACCTTTCACATTACAATCATCATTGTTTACCTTTCACATTACAATCATCATTGTCTACCTTTCACATTACAATCATCATTGTCTACCTTTCACATTACAATCATCATTGTCAACATGAGGTACCTTTCACATTACAATCATCATTGTCTACCTTTCACATTACAATCATCATTGTCTACATGAGGTACCTTTCACATTACAATCATCATTGTCAACCTTTCACATTACAATCATCATTGTCTACATGAGGTACCTTTCACATTACAATCATCATTGTCTACCTTTCACATTACAATCATCATTGTCTACATGAGGTACCTTTCACATTACAATCATCATTGTCTACATGAGGTACCTTTCACATTACAATCATCATTGTCTACCTTTCACATTACAATCATCATTGTCTACATGAGGTACCTTTCACATTACAATCATCATTGTCTACCTTTCACATTACAATCATCATTGTCTACATGAGGTACCTTTCACATTACAATCATCATTGTCTACATGAGGTACCTTTCACATTACAATCATCATTGTTTACCTTTCACATTACAATCATCATTGTCTACATGAGGTACCTTTCACATTACAATCATCATTGTTTACCTTTCACATTACAATCATCATTGTCTACATGAGGTACCTTTCACATTACAATCATCATTGTCTACCTTTCACATTACAATCATCATTGTCTACCTTTCACATTACAATCATCATTGTCTACATGAGGTACCTTTCACATTACAATCATCATTGTCAACATGAGGTACCTTTCACATTACAATCATCATTGTCTACCTTTCACATTACAATCATCATTGTCTACATGAGGTACCTTTCACATTACAATCATCATTGTCTACCTTTCACATTACAATCATCATTGTCAACATGAGGTACCTTTCACATTACAATCATCATTGTCTACCTTTCACATTACAATCATCATTGTCTACATGAGGTACCTTTCACATTACAATCATCATTGTCAACATGAGGTACCTTTCACATTACAATCATCATTGTCTACCTTTCACATTACAATCATCATTGTCTACATGAGGTACCTTTCACATTACAATCATCATTGTCTACCTTTCACATTACAATCATCATTGTCAACATGAGGTACCTTTCACATTACAATCATCATTGTCTACCTTTCACATTACAATCATCATTGTCTACATGAGGTACCTTTCACATTACAATCATCATTGTCTACCTTTCACATTACAATCATCATTGTCTACATGAGGTACCTTTCACATTACAATCATCATTGTCAACATGAGGTACCTTTCACATTACAATCATCATTGTCTACATGAGGTACCTTTCACATTACAATCATCATTGTCTACCTTTCACATTACAATCATCATTGTCTACATGAGGTACCTTTCACATTACAATCATCATTGTCAACATGAGGTACCTTTCACATTACAATCATCATTGTTTACCTTTCACATTACAATCATCATTGTCAACATGAGGTACCTTTCACATTACAATCATCATTGTCAACCTTTCACATTGGAATCATTCACTACCAAGTCCCAAAACTTTCAATACAATCAATAATAGGAACAACTTTTCATACCAAACTGGACAAGTTACTATCTTTGGCCTTGGTTTTGTTCCAGGAGATGAACACAATGATGTCACTCTGTTTCTTAGCTCTCATTATTATTTCCTCCACTTTCTATGGTGTCACCATGTACCATAGTTAATAGTGTAAATCCCACGTAAAAGAGGAGCGATCTTCATAGGTTCTTAATATTTAGTGTTTTATTGTTCATAGTTAATATTGTAAATCCCACGTAAAAGAGGAGCGATCTTCATAGGTTCTTAATATTTAGTGTTTTATTGTTCATAGTTAATATTGTAAATCCCACGTAAAAGAGGAGCGATCTTCATATGTTGTTAATATTCAGTGTTTTATTGTTCATAGTTAATATTGTAAATCCCACGTAAAAGAGGAGCGATGTTCATATGTTGTTAATATTCAGTGTTTTATTGTTCATAGTTAATATTGTAAATCCCACGTAAAAGAGGAGCGATCTTCATATGTTGTTAATATTCAGTGTTTTATTGTTCATAGTTAATATTGTAAATCCCACGTAAAAGAGGAGCGATCTTCATATGTTGTTAATATTTAGTGTTTTATTGTTCATAGTTAATATTGTAAATCCCACGTAAAAGAGGAGCGATCTTCATATGTTGTTAATATTCAGTGTTTTATTGTTCATAGTTAATATTGTAAATCCCACGTAAAAGAGGAGCGATCTTCATATGTTGTTAATATTCAGTGTTTTATTGTTCATAGTTAATATTGTAAATCCCACGTAAAAGAGGAGCGATCTTCATATGTTGTTAATATTCAGTGTTTTATTGTTCATAATTAATATTGTAAATCCCACATAAAAGAGGAGCGATGTTCATATGTTGTTAATATTCAGTGTTTTATTGTTCATAATTAATATTGTAAATCCCACATAAAAGAGGAGCGATGTTCATATGTTGTTAATATTCAGTGTTTTATTGTTCATAGTTAATATTGTAAATCCCACGTAAAAGAGGAGCGATCTTCATATGTTGTTAATATTCAGTGTTTTATTGTTCATAATTAATATTGTAAATCCCACATAAAATAGGAGCGATGTTCATATGTTGTTAATATTCAGTGTTTTATTGTTCATAGTTAATATTGTAAATCCCACGTAAAAGAGGAGCGACGTTCATATGTTGTTAATATTCAGTGTTTTATTGTTCATAATTAATATTGTAAATCCCACATAAAATAGGAGCGATGTTCATATGTTGTTAATATTCAGTGTTTTATTGTTCATAGTTAATATTGTAAATCCCACGTAAAAGAGGAGCGATCTTCATATGTTGTTAATATTCAGTGTTTTATTGTTCATAGTTAATATTGTAAATCCCACGTAAAAGAGGAGCGATCTTCAAATGTTGTTAATATTCAGTGTTTTATTGTTCATAGTTAATATTGTAAATCCCACGTAAAAGAGGAACAATGTTCATATGTTGTTAATATTCAGTGTTTTATTGTTCATAGATAATATTGTAAATCCCACTTTCTTTATTTTCATGTACATTTTGGGTGTCCCATTCAGTAAAAAACTGTAAAATTCCATTCTGTTTTTTTGAAGCTGTCTGTCATAACTTTTTTTAGAACTCGGTCTGACATTGTGACTTTTGGTATTGGTGTTCCTGGAACAAAAAGGCACCCAAACACACATACTGTACAGCACATTTTTACAGCTAAATGTGTATATATCATTTATTTATTGCCCCCTCAGACACATGTTTTCTCTCAATGTCAAAATATTTGCCCAACTCTGATCTTAGTTATAGTTTTCACTAGGGATGTCCGATAATGGCTTTTTGCCGATATCCAATATTCCGATATTGTCCAACTCTTTAATTACCGATACCGATATCAACCAATACCGATATATACAGTCGTGGAATTAACACATTATTTTGCCTGATTTGGACAACCAGGTATGGTGAAGATAAGGTCCTTTTTAAAAAAAAATTATACAATTAAATAAGATAAATAAATTAAAAACATTTTCTTGAATAAAAAAGAAGGTAAAACAATATAAAAACAGTTACATAGAAACTAGTAATGAATGAAAATGAGTCAAATGAAGTGTTAAAGGTTAGTACTATTAGTGGAGCAGCAGCACGCACAATCATGTGTGCTTACGGACTGTATCCCTTGCAGACTGTATTGATATATATTGATATATAATGTAGGAACCTTGCAGACTGTATTGATATATATTGATATATAATGTAGGAACCTTGCAGACTGTATTGATATATATTGATATATAATGTAGGAACCAGAATATTGATAACAGAAAGAAATGGGGGGAGGGAGGTTTTTTGAGTTGGTGCACTAATTGTAAGTGTATCTTGTGTTTTTTATGTTGATTTAATAAAAAAAAAACCCAAAAAAAACCCGATACAGATAATAAAAATACCGATAATTTCCGATATTACATTTTAACGCATTTATCGGCCGATAATATCGGCAGGCCGATATTATCGGACATCCCTAGTGAAGATAAGGTCCTTTTTTTTAAAATTAATAAAATAAAATAAGATAAATAAATTAAAAACATTTTCTTGAATAAAAAAGAAAATAAAACAATATAAAAATAGTTACATAGAAACTAGTAATGAATGAAAATGAGTAAAATTAAGTGTTAAAGGTTAGTACTATTAGTGGAGCAGCAGCACGCACAATCATGTGTGCTTACGGACTGTATCCCTTGCAGACTGTATTGATATATATTGATATATAATGTAGGAACCTTGCAGACTGTATTGATATATATTGATATATAATGTAGGAACCTTGCAGACTGTATTGATATATATTGATATATAATGTAGGAACCTTGCAGACTGTATTGATATATATTGATATATAATGTAGGATCCTTGCAGACTGTATTGATATATATTGATATATAATGTAGGAACCAGAATATTGATAACAGAAAGAAATGGGGGGAGGGAGGTTTTTTGGGTTGGTGCACTAATTGTAAGTGTATCTTGTGTTTTTTATGTTGATTTAATAAAAAAAACAACCAAAAAAAACCCGATACAGATAATAAAAATACCGATAATTTCCGATATTACATTTTAACGCATTTATCGGCCGATAATATCGGCAGGCCGATATTATCGGACATCCCTAGTGAAGATAAGGTCCTTTTTTTTAAAATTAATAAAATAAAATAAGATAAATAAATTAAAAACATTTTCTTGAATAAAAAAGAAAATAAAACAATATAAAAATAGTTACATAGAAACTAGTAATGAATGAAAATGAGTAAAATTAAGTGTTAAAGGTTAGTACTATTAGTGGAGCAGCAGCACGCACAATCATGTGTGCTTACGGACTGTATCCCTTGCAGACTGTATTGATATATATTGATATATAATGTAGGAACCTTGCAGACTGTATTGATATATATTGATATATAATGTAGGAACCTTGCAGACTGTATTGATATATATTGATATATAATGTAGGAACCTTGCAGACTGTATTGATATATATTGATATATAATGTAGGAACCTTGCAGACTGTATTGATATATATTGATATATAATGTAGGAACCTTGCAGACTGTATTGATATATATTGATATATAATGTAGGAACCTTGCAGACTGTATTGATATATATTGATATATAATGTAGGAACCTTGCAGACTGTATTGATATATATTGATATATAATGTAGGAACCTTGCAGACTGTATTGATATATATTGATATATAATGTAGGAACCAGAATATTGATAACAGAAAGAAATGGGGGGAGGGAGGTTTTTTGGGTTGGTGCACTAATTGTAAGTGTATCTTGTGTTTTTTATGTTGATTTAATAAAAAAAAAAAAACCCAAAAAAAACCCGATACAGATAATAAAAATACCGATAATTTCCGATATTACATTTTAACGCATTTATCGGCCGATAATATCGGCAGGCCGATACTATCGGACCTCTCTAGTGAAGATAAGGTCCTTTTTTTTAAAATTAATAAAATAAAATAAGATAAATAAATTAAAAACATTTTCTTGAAGAAAAAAGAAAATAAAACAATATAAAAATAGTTACATAGAAACTAGTAATGAATGAAAATGAGTAAAATTAAGTGTTAAAGGTTAGTACTATTAGTGGAGCAGCAGCACACACAATCATGTGTGCTTACGGACTGTATCCCTTGCAGACTGTATTGATATATATTGATATATAATGTAGGAACCTTGCAGACTGTATTGATATATATTGATATATAATGTAGGGAACAGAATATTAATAACAGAAAGAATCAACCCTTTTGTGTGAATGAGTGTGAATGGGGGAGGGAGGTCATGTTGATTTAATAAAAAAAAACAAAAACAAGATAGGTTGATTGGCAACACTAAATTGGCCCTAGTGTGTGAATGTGAGTGTGAATGTTGTCTGTCTATCTGTGTTGGTTGGCCCTGTGATGAGGTGGCGACTTGTCCAGGGTGTACCCCGCCTTCCGCCCGATTGTAGCTGAGATAAGCTCCAGCGCCCCCCGCGACCCCGAAGGGAATAAGCGGTAGAAAATGGAAACAAACAAAAAAAAAAACGATACCGATAATAAAAAAAACGATACCAATAATTTTCGATATTACATTTTAAAGCATTTATCGGCCGATAATATTGGCAGGCCGATATTATCGGACATCTCTAGTTTTCACTTACATAATCCTTATTTTGAAGAGCTTATTGTCAAGTCTTCAATTATGTTGACATTGTTTTCCATGCTTGTGTTGACATTTCCTTTCTGCCTCGATAGCAGAAGGATTCTAATCACAGGAAGTTACATTTGAAATGAAATATATTTTTCTCCTGTTCCTTATTTTCCATAGCCAGTGTTTCCCACACATTCATTTATTTGTGGCAGCCCGCCACGAAAGAATTACGTCCGCCACAAATTTAAAAAAAAAATTAATTTTTATTTTTTTGTCCTGTCCAGCTTCTCAGGCAAATCATATAGTTGATGTAGATGCCCATATAGGCTGTTCACATTTACTTTACAAAAGAGAAGTGTAGGATACTTCTCTTGTTGCCTTATTTGTATTTGACCACTACTGTTTTCTGTTTATTTGTTACTGACTGTGGCAGGACACCTCTGCCTCTGTTTCACTTTATGTTGCTGGTAAATAATATGCTTGTAGTAGTAGGCTAAAGTTAAATGATTTAGTATGCACTAATTAAAGGAGCAGAGCTTTAAGAGACATTTTAGCTTTTATATTTTATAAGATATATTTTTTGTAAGAACCACAATTAATAAATATATTTCAGTGAATAACTTATTGTTCAAATCTGTATATAAATATGTACATAAAGTGTTGTAATTATATTGTAAAATGGATGGACGTTTAAAACAAAACTGTTATTATTAATTAGTAAGTATACATTTTTTGAGCCTTTTTAGAGAAAATCATATCATTGTAGTAAATTATGCAAATTACTCGATGATGTCATGGTGACCACGCCCATAGCCACGCCCCCACCGCCACAGGTATCTTGACAGTTTATGGGAAACACTGATAGCTCATAAAAATATTTATCAACTGATATAAAACACTTATATAGTGATACAGTTTTAAGTCCTAATTCATGTCTGCTGAACAAATACTGTTACATTAAAGGCCTACTGAAAGCCACTACTAGCGACCACGCACAATGATGAAATCTTAACATTGCAACAAAATTCCCGGGAAATATCCGGCTGAAACATCGCGGTATGATGACGTATGCGCGTGACGAAGTCCGAGTAACGGAAGTTATGGTACCCCGTAGAATCCTATACAAAAAGCTCTGTTTTCATTTCATAATTCCACAGTATTCTGGACATCTTTTGCAATTTTTTTAATGAACAATGAAGGCTGCAAAGCATTAACCGTGTATTTACATGTCCACGGTTTAATAGTATTGTTGATTTTCTATCTATACTTCCAGTCAGGGGTTTATTTCTTTTGTTTCTATATGCAGTTAAAGCAAGATGCTATCACGTTAGCTCGTAGCTAAAGCATTTCGCCGATGTATTGTCGTGGAGATAAAAGGCACTGAATGTCCATTTCGCGTTCTCGACTCTCATTTTCAAGAGGATATAGTATCCCAGGTGGTTTAAAATACAAATCTGTGATCTACAATAGAAAAAGGAGAGAGTGTGGAATCCAATGAGCCAGCTTGTACCTAAGTTACGGTCAGAGCGAAAAAAGATACGTCCATCACTGCCTCTCAAGTCCTTCACTGTAACGTTCCTCATCCACGAATCTTTCATCCTCGCTCAAATTAATGGGGTAATCGTCACTTTCTCGGTCCGAATCTCTCTCGCTCCATTGTAAACAACGGGGAATTGTGAGGAATCCTAGCTCCTGTGACGTCACGCTACTTCCGCTACAGGCAAGGCTTTTTTTTATCAGCGAGCAAAAGTTGCGAACTTTATCGTCGATTTTCTCTACTAAATCCTTTCAGCAAAAATATGGCAATATCGCGAAATGATCAAGTACGACACATAGAATAGATCTGCTATTCCCGTTTAAATTACAAAAAAATCATTTCAGTAGGCCTTTAATATCTACAACATGCATTTATCATTCTAGTATCATTTTTTTCCAATAGTTTTTAGCGAACAGGCTAACTGACACACGCTAAATTTGCGATGGCGTACCTCCGATGGCCAGATATCTGAAGAAGAGCCAGCCAGAGATCAGGGGCTCTTTGGGGGATCGAGGGGCTTTGCCCATGATGTCCAGGTCTGGAGGGTTGAAGCCCAAAGCGGTGGCCGGGAGCCCATCAGTCACGAGGTTGACCCACAACAACTGGACCGGGATCAGAGCCTCAGGCAGACCCAGGGCCGCAGTCAGGAAGATACTGAGTGCAAGAATGTTTGAACAAGATGAGACTAAAGGTGGAGAAGTTCCCCCCTCCATGGAGTCCTCACCAGACCACCTCGCCCACGTTGGAGGAGATGAGGTAGCGGATGAACTGCTTCATGTTGTTGTAGATGGCTCTGCCCTCCTCCACGGCGGACACGATGGAAGAGAAGTTGTCGTCGGCCAGGACCATCTCAGAGGCGGACTTGGCAACGGCGGTGCCAGAGCCCATGGCGATGCCGATCTCCGCCTTCTTCAAGGCGGGGGCGTCGTTCACGCCGTCACCGGTCTGCGGAGGCGAGACGAGGGCTGGTGAGAAACGGCCTCCGTCTTCGACGCGGCGGAAAGGCTCCTCACCATGGCCGTGATCTCATCGAAGCCTTGGAGGAACTCCACGATTTTGGACTTGTGGGACGGTTCCACTCTGGCGAAGCAACACGCCTTCCGGACGGCGTTCTTCTGGTCGTGCAAAGACAGGTCGTCGAACTCGCGGCCCGTGTAGGCCCTGCTGGAGACGTCCTCGTCCTCGGTGAAGATACCGATGCGGCGGCAGATTGCCACCGCGGTGCCCTTGTTGTCCCCTGAGGAGACAGAAAGGTGGACTTTTAGGCCCCAAAGTGCCTGCAGCTCATTCCAGAAACACCAGCAATTCTTTTTAAAGGTGCAATAAAAGAGAAAACAGGGTAAAAAGTTCAAGCTTTTTCCTTCTTTAAAACGGTCACTGCGCCAAAAATAATAATGCATCAAAATCAACGTTATGAATTATTGACTAATTTAGGGCACATGAAATATTCTACTTTGACATTTTTTTTAAAATAAGCTACAATCAATGGATGGATCTGAAGTTGATCTAGCAAACTAGCAAAAGTAAACTGAATAAATACATAAGAGTGGGGGGTGGGGGTTCCCTAGAGGTAGTTGTAGGGCTGAATGACAGATAGTTAATAGTTATTTAGTTCCATTAGTACCCTCTCAGGTACATGAACATTATTACCTATATAAGAACTTCTAATGTTGGGGAGGACTTTCATTTTGTTCCACAATCAGGAAAATATGTTTACTTGAAATATGTTCACTTTTATTGATTGACCTTTATGTCAAGATGGAGTAACTTGTAGCTTAACTACTTTTAATGGAGAGTAACTTGTAGGTTAAGTACATTTAATGGAGAGTAACTTGTAGCTTAACTACATTTAATGGAGAGTAACTTGTAGTTTAACTACTTTTAATGGATAGTAACTTGTAGCTTAGTTAGATTTAATGGAGAGTAACTTGTAACTTAACTACATTTAATGGAGAGTAACTTGTAGCTTAACTACATTTAATGGAGAGTTACTTGTAGCTTAGTTACATTTAATGGAGAGTAACTTGTAGTTTAACTACTTTTAATGGAGAGTATCTTGTAGCTTAGTTACATTTAATGGAGAGTAACTTGTAGCTTAGTTTACTACATTTAATGGAGAGTAACTTGTAGCTTAGTTACATTTAATGGAGAGTAACTTGTAGCTTAGTTACATTTAATGGAGAGTAACTTTTAGTTAGTTACATTTAATGAGAGTAACTTGTAAATAAACTACATTTAATGTAGAGTAACTTGTAGTTAAACTACATTTAATGGAGAGTAACTTGTAGCTTAACTACATTTAATGGAGAGTAACTTGTAGTTAAACTACATTTAATGGAGAGTAACTTGTAGCTTAGTTACATTTAATGGAGAGTAACTTGTAGCTTAGTTACATTTAATGGAGAGTAACTATTAGTTAGTTACATTTAATGAGAGTAACTTGTAATTAAACTACATTTAATGTAGATTAACTTGTAGTTAAACTACATTTAATGTAGAGTAACTTGTAGCTTAGTTACATTTAATGGAGAGTAACTTGTAGCTTAGTTACATTTAATGGAGAGTAGCCTTCCGCCTGAATGCAGCTGGGATAGGCTCCAGCGCCCCCCGCCACCCCAAAAGGGACAAGCGGTACAAAATGAATGGATGGATAGATGGAGAGTAACTTGTAGCTTAACTACATTTAATGGAGAGTAACTTGTAGCTTAACTACATTTAATGGAGAGTAACTTGTAGCTTAACTACATTTAATGGAGAGTAACTTGTAGCTTAGTTACATTTAATGGAAAGTAACTATTAGTTAGTTACATTTAATGAGAGTAACTTGTAATTAAACTACATTTAATGTAGATTAACTTGTAGTTAAACTACATTTAATGTAGAGTAACTTGTAGCTTAGTTACATTTAATGGAGAGTAACTTGTAGCTTAGTTACATTTAATGGAGAGTAGCCTTCCGCCTGAATGCAGCTGGGATAGGCTCCAGCGCCCCCCGCCACCCCGAAAGGGACAAGCGGTACAAAATGAATGGATGGATAGATGGAGAGTAACTTGTAGCTTAACTACATTTAATGGAGAGTAACTTGTAGCTTAACTACATTTAATGGAGAGTAATTTGTAGCTTAACTACTTTTAAATTGTTATGAATTATTGACATATTTAAGGCTCCAATCACTTCACATAAAATATTACATTTTTAATGTTTTTTTGGAGGAAAAGATTGCATATTTTGTGTTTTTGCAATAAAAAAAACGTTTTCTTTGACAAAAAGGGCATAAAACATGTTTTATATTAACCGATATTTAAGCGTTGAAAGTAAAAAATAAAAAATAAATTATATCGGACTTGTTTTTACCACTTTAATGATTGACCGAGACCTTCTTGGGTCCCCCGGGGGGCCTTTACCAGCCACCAATTGGGGAGCTATCAGGGAGCGTGTGTGTGCAGGACTGACCGGTGATCATGACCAGGGAGCGTGTGTGTGCAGGACTGACCTGGTGATCATGACCAGGGAGCGTGTGTGTGCAGGACTGACCTGGTGATCATGACCAGGGAGCGTGTGTGTGCAGGACTGACCTGGTGATCATGACCAGGGAGCGTGTGTGTGCAGGACTGACCTGGTGACCATGACCAGGGAGCGTGTGTGTGCAGGACTGACCTGGTGATCATGACCAGGGAGCGTGTGTGTGCAGGACTGACCTGGTAACCATGACCAGGGAGCGTGTGTGTGCAGGACTGACCTGGTGATCATGACCAGGGAGCGTGTGTGTGCAGGACTGACCTGGTAACCATGACCAGGGAGCGTGTGTGTGCAGGACTGACCTGGTAACCATGACCAGGGAGCTTGTGTGTGCAGGACTGACCTGGTGATCATGACCAGGGAGCGTGTGTGTGCAGGACTGACCTGGTGACCATGACCAGGGAGCGTGTGTGTGCAGGACTGACCTGGTGATCATGACCAGGGAGCGTGTGTGTGCAGGACTGACCTGGTGACCATGACCAGGGAGCGTGTGTGTGCAGGACTGACCTGGTGATCATGACCAGGGAGCGTGTGTGTGCAGGACTGACCTGGTGATCATGACCAGGGAGCGTGTGTGTGCAGGACTGACCTGGTGATCATGACCAGGGAGCGTGTGTGTGCAGGACTGACCTGGTGATCATGACCAGGGAGCGTGTGTGTGCAGGACTGACCTGGTGATCATGACCAGGGAGCGTGTGTGTGCAGGACTGACCTGGTGATCATGACCAGGGAGCGTGTGTGTGCAGGACTGACCTGGTGATCATGACCAGGGAGCGTGTGTGTGCAGGACTGACCTGGTGATCATGACCAGGGAGCGTGTGTGTGCAGGACTGACCTGGTGACCATGACCAGGGAGCGTGTGTGTGCAGGACTGACCTGGTGATCATGACCAGGGAGCGTGTGTGTGCAGGACTGACCTGGTGACCATGACCAGGGAGCGTGTGTGTGCAGGACTGACCTGGTGACCATGACCAGGGAGCGTGTGTGTGCAGGACTGACCTGGTGATCATGACCAGGGAGCGTGTGTGTGCAGGACTGACCTGGTGATCATGATCAGGGAGCGTGTGTGTGCAGGACTGACCGGTGATCATGATGACACGGATACCAGCAGCTCTGCACAGCTGGATGGAGCTCATGACTTCCTTCCGAGGAGGGTCCAGCATGCCGACGCAGCCCACAAAGGTCAGGTCGGTCTGGGGCCGAGAAGACCGTCAGAGTACGGAGAAGCCAAGAGGGGTCCCTTCACGTGTGTGTGTGTGTGTGTCACCCACCTCGTAGTCGGCAAACCTGCTGGACTCCTCCAGGTTCATGTCCTCCCTCCTGAGAGGGGAGTCGCACGTGGCCAGTGCCAGGCAGCGCAGGGTGTCGCGCCCCGTGCCCCACTCCTTGATGACGGCCATGATGTGCTCTTTGACCGGCCCGGTCAGGGGGAGACGGGTGGCGCCCACGCGGACGTACGTGCAGCGCTCGATCACACCCTCTGGCGCACCCTGCGGGGGTAACACGTGTCAATGGTCCACTTCCCGTGTTGGAGCCTGGGGTATCGGCCCGATACTGCCGTCGAGGCGATGCCATATCGGCGGGAATCATACATACTTGTTATTTTGTAGAGTGGAATGTTAGAAAAGATCGGATCAGGTGGAATGACTTCAGAAGAAACAATAGATAGACAGACTTAGGCTGTTTTTCATTGAAGTGGAGTGGTAATTTGTTTTAAGCGAAACCTAGTGGCCACTATAAATCCTTAAATCAATCTCATGATCGAGTAAGTTGAATGATGCAGACACATTTGTTACTGGATACTTTCTAATATGCCCCTGCCTTTTTTATCTGTAAGTATTATGCAACTGTACTTGTTTATGTTGATAAATGTCATGTTTTACACTTTAATATTGTTTAATTATTATTATTATCTGTAAGTAATGTGCAATTGTTTTTGTTTATGTTGATAAATGTCATGTTTTACATTGCAATATTGTTAATTATTATTATTATTATTATCTGTAAGTATTATGCAATTATTTTTGTTTATGTTGATAAATGTCATGTTTTACATTGCAATATTGTTAATTATTATTATTATCTGTAAGTAATGTGCAACTATTTTTGTTTATGTTGATAAATGTCATGTTTTACACTGTAATATTGTCTAATTATTATTATTATCTGTAAGTAGTATGCAACCATACTTGTTTATGTTGATAAATGTCATGTTTTACATTGCAATATTGTTAATTATTATTATTATTATAATCTGTAAGTATTATGCAATTATTTTTGTTTATGTTGATAAATGTCATGTTTTACACTGCAATATTGTCTAATTATTATTATTATCTGTAAGTAATGTGCAACTATTTTTGTTTATGTTGATAAATGTCATGTTTTACATTGCAATATTGTTAATTATTATTATTATTATTATCTGTAAGTATTATGCAATTATTTTTGTTTATGTTGATAAATGTCATGTTTTACATTGCAATATTGTCTAATTATTATTATCTGTAAGTAATGTGCAACTATTTTTGTTTATGTTGATAAATGTCATGTTTTACACTGCAATATTGTTTAATTATTATTATTATCTGTAAGTATTGTGCAACTATTTTTGTTTTTGTCGATAAATGTCATGTTTTACATTGCAATATTGTTTAATTATTATTATTATTATTATCTGTAAGTATTATGCAATTATTTTTGTTTATGTTGATAAATGTCATGTTTTACATTGCAATATTGTCTAATTATTATTATCTGTAAGTAATGTGCAACTATTTTTGTTTATGTTGATAAATGTCATGTTTTACACTGCAATATTGTTTAATTATTATTATTATCTGTAAGTAATGTGCAACTATTTTTGTTTTTGTCGATAAATGTCATGTTTTACATTGCAATATTGTTTAATTATTATTATTATTATTATCTGTAAGTATTATGCAATTATTTTTGTTTATGTTGATAAGTGTCATGTTTTACATTGCAATATTGTCTAATTATTATTATCTGTAAGTAATGTGCAACTATTTTTGTTTATGTTGATAAATGTCATGTTTTACACTGCAATATTGTTTAATTATTATTATTATCTGTAAGTATTGTGCAACTATTTTTGTTTATGTTGATAAATGTCATGTTTTACACTGCAATATTGTTTAATTATTATTATTATCTGTAAGTATTGTGCAACTATTTTTGTTTATGTTGATAAATGTCATGTTTTACACTGCAATATTGTCTAATTATTATTATTATCTGTAAGTAATGTGCAACTATTTTTGTTTATGTTGATAAATGTCATGTTTTACACTGCAATATTGTTTAATTATTATTATTATCTGTAAGTAATGTGCAACTATTTTTGTTTATGTTGATAAATGTCATGTTTTACACTGCAATATTGTTTAATTATTATTATCTGTAAGTAATGTGCAACTATTTTTGTTTATGTTGATAAATGTCATGTTTTACACTGCAATATTGTTTAATTATTATTATTATCTGTTAGTAATGTGCAACTATTTTTGTTTATGTTGATAAATGTCATGTTTTACATTGCAATATTGTTTACTTATTATTATTATCTGTAAGTAATGTGCAACTATTTTTGTTTATGTTGATAAATGTCATGTTTTACATTGCAATATTGTTAATTATTATTATTATTATCTGTAAGTATTATGCAATTATTTTTGTTTATGTTGATAAATGTCATCTTTTACACTGCAATATTGTTTAATTATTATTATTATCTGTAAGTAATGTGCAACTATTTTTGTTTTTGTCTATAAATGTCATGTTTTACACTGCAATATTGTTTAATTATTAATATTATCTGAAAGTATTATGCAACTATTTTTGTTTATGTTGATAAATGTCATGTTTTACACTGTAATATTGTCTAATTATTATTATTATCTGTAAGTAATGTGCAACTATTTTTGTTTATGTTGATAAATGTCATGTTTTACACTGCAATATTGTTTAATTATTATTATCTGTAAGTAATGAGCAACTATTTTTGTTTATGTTGATAAATGTCATGTTTTACACTGCAATATTGTTTAATTATTATTATCTGTAAGTAATGTGCAACTATTTTTGTTTATGTTGATAAATGTCATGTTTTACACTGTAATATTGTCTAATTATTATTATTATCTGTAAGTAATTTGCAACTATTTTTGTTTATGTTGATAAATGTCATGTTTTACACTGCAATATTGTTCAATAATTATTATTATCTGTAAGTAATGTGCAACTATTTTTGTTCATGTCGATAAATGTCATGTTTTACACTGTAATATTGTTTAATTATTATTATTATCTGTAAGTAATGTGCAACTATTTATGTTTATGTCGATAAATGTCATGTTTTACACTGTAATATTGTCTAATTATTATTATTATCTGTAAGTAATGTGCAACTATTTTTGTTTATGTTGATAAATGTCATGTTTTACACTGCAATATTGTTTAATTATTATTATCTGTAAGTAATGAGCAACTATTTTTGTTTATGTTGATAAATGTCATGTTTTACACTGCAATATTGTTTAATTATTATTATCTGTAAGTAATGTGCAACTATTTTTGTTTATGTTGATAAATGTCATGTTTTACACTGTAATATTGTCTAATTATTATTATTATCTGTAAGTAATGTGCAACTATACTTGTTTATGTTGATAAATGTCATGTTTTACACTGCAATATTGTCTAATTATTATTATTATCTGTAAGTAATTTGCAACTATTTTTGTTTATGTTGATAAATGTCATGTTTTACACTGCAATATTGTTCAATAATTATTATTATCTGTAAGTAATGTGCAACTATTTTTGTTCATGTCGATAAATGTCATGTTTTACACTGCAATATTGTTTAATTATTATTATTATCTGTAAGTAATGTGCAACTATTTATGTTTTTGTCGATAAATGTCATGTTTTACACTGCAATATTGTTTAATTATTAATATTATCTGAAAGTATTATGCAACTATTTTTGTTTATATTGATAAATGTCATGTTTTACACTGTAATATTGTCTAATTATTATTATTATCTGTAAGTAATGTGCAACTATTTTTGTTTATGTTGATAAATGTCATGTTTTACACTGCAATATTGTTTAATTATTATTATTATCTGTAAGTAATGTGCAACTATTTATGTTTATGTCGATAAATGTCATGTTTTACACTGTAATATTGTCTAATTATTATTATTATCTGTAAGTAATGTGCAACTATTTTTGTTTATGTTGATAAATGTCATGTTTTACACTGCAATATTGTTTAATTATTATTATTATCTGTAAGTAATGTGCAACTATTTTTGTTTTTGTCTATAAATGTCATGTTTTACACTGCAATATTGTTTAATTATTGATATTATCTGAAAGTATTATGCAACTATTTTTGTTTATGTTGATAAATGTCATGTTTTACACTGTAATATTGTCTAATTATTATTATTATCTGTAAGTAATGAGCAACTATTTTTGTTTATGTTGATAAATGTCATGTTTTACACTGCAATATTGTTTAATTATTATTATTATCTGTAAGTAATGTGCAACTATTTTTGTTTTTGTCTATAAATGTCATGTTTTACACTGCAATATTGTTTAATTATTATTATTATCTGTAAGTAATGTGCAACTATTTTTGTTTATGTTGATAAATGTCATGTTTTACACTGCAATATTGTTTAATTATTATTATTATCTGTAAGTAGTATGCAACCATACTTGTTTGTTGATAAATGTCATGTTTTACATTGCAATATTGTTAATTATTATTATTATTATCTGTAAGTATTATGCAATTATTTTTGTTCATGTCGATAAATGTCATGTTTTACATTGCAATATTGGTTAATTATTATTATTATCTGTAAGTATTATGCAACTATACTTGTTTATGTTGATAAATGTCATGTTTTACATTGCAATATTGTTTAATTATTATTATTATCTGTAAGTAATATGCAACTATACTTGTTTATGTTGATAAATGTCATGTTTTACATTGCAATATTGAAACGTATGTTTAGCTTGTGTGCTATTGTGTGCTTAGCTGTTGTGTAGCTGCTAGCTCCTAGTAGCCCTAAAATACATAAAGTAGGCCTGACAAATTATTTTTTTTTTAAAATCCGATTAATCACATTTTAGAATTTGGAATAATCATGATTAATCACAGGCTTGCATAATTAAAATGTGCTTAAGAAAAAATATATATATTTGTACAAAAATGCAATTTCATTGTCAGAATGTCATCCAGAAAGGTTTTAAGTCGGGAGTCTCCTCACTCATTTTTGATTTGATCACTGATTAATAACATAAGTTAACACTTTAATACAAAATACATAAAGAGAACTTGTTGGTTGAATTTCGGTCATCGGAAGTTGAATGATGCGGACACGTTTGTTACTGGAAACGTAATACGCTTCTTTTGCCTTGGAGACTTCACATTTGTGTGCACTGTGCAACTAAACTGGTTTATGTTGACAAATGTCACGTTTTAGATTGCTCTATTTTTAAACTAAGGACACTATGTCTAGCTTGCGTGCTGTCATGTGCTTAGCTGTAGTGTAGCTGCTCGCTCTTAGTAGCCTGGCATGTTTACCTTTTGTAAATGACTTGAGTAAAATAGAAGAAAAGACTTGTGTGTCTACTTGAAGCAGCGGTGTATCGCACCTTGACAAACATCTTGTTCCCCACCGGGCCTTTGCCGGACTTGGCGGGAGAGCAGTAGACCGACATGGACTTCCTGTCCCTGGAAAACTCCAGCGTGAACTCCTTCCTCATCAACTGCTTGACCACCTGGTGGTGGGGAGACAAGTAGTCATCAGTATCAGACAAGTAGTCATCAGTATCAGGCAAGTAGTCGTCAGTATAAGACAAGTAGTCATCAGTATCAGACAAGTAGCCGTCAGTATTAGACACATAGTCATCAATATCAGACAAGTAATCATCAGTTTTACACAGGTAGTCATCAGTATCAGACAAGTAGTCGTCAGTATCAGACAAGTAGTCGTCAGTATCAGACAAGTAGTCATCAGTATCAGACAAGTAGTCATCAGTATTAGACACATAGTCATCAATATCAGACAAGTAATCATCAGTTTTACACAGGTAGTCATCAGTATCAGACAGGTATCAGGCAGATAGTCATCAGTATCAGACATGTAGTCATCAGTATCAGACAAGTAGCCATCAGTATTAGACGCATAGTCATCCATATCAGACAAGTAGTCATCAGTTTTACACAGGTAGTCATCAGTATCAGACACATAGACATCAATATCCGACATGTAGTCATCACTATCAGACATGTAGTCATCACTATCAGACAAGTCAATATCAGACAAGTAGTCAACAGTATCAGACACGTAGTCAGTATCAGACACGTAGTCATCACATCAATATCAGACAAGTAGTCGTCAGTATCAGACAAGAAGTCATTAATTTCAGGTAAGTAGTCATCAATATCAGACAAGTAGTCATCAATATCAGACAAGTAGTCATCAGTATCAGACAAGTAGTCATCACTATCAGACAAGTAGTCATCACTATCAGACAAGTCAATATCAGACACGTAATCGTCAGTATAAGACAAGAAGTCATCAGTATCAGACAAGAAGTCATCAATATCAGACAAGTCATCAATATCAGACAAGTAGTCATTAATATCAGACAAGTAGTCATCAGTATCACACAAGTAGTCATCAATATCAGACAAGTAGTCATCACTATCAGACAAGTAGTCATCAGAATCATACAAGTAGTCATCAATATCAAGACAAGTAGTCATCAGAATCATACAAGTAGTCATCAGTATCATACAAGTAGTCATCAATATCAGACAAGTAGTCATCAGAATCATACAAGTAGTCATCAGAATCATACAAGTAGTCATCAATATCAGACAAGTAGTCATCACTATCAGACAAGTAGTCATCAGTATCAGACACGTAGTCAGTATCAGACACGTAGTCATCACATCAATATCAGACAAGTAGTCGTCAGTATCAGACAAGAAGTCATTAATTTCAGGTAAGTAGTCATCAATTTCAGGTAAGTAGTCATCAATATCAGACAAGTAGTCATCAGTATCAGACAAGTAGTCATCACTATCAGACAAGTAGTCATCACTATCAGACAAGTCAATATCAGACACGTAATCGTCAGTATCAGACAAGAAGTCATCAATATCAGACAAGTCATCAATATCAGACAAGTAGTCATTAATATCAGACAAGTAGTCATCAGTATCACACAAGTAGTCATCAATATCAGACAAGTAGTCATCACTATCAGACAAGTAGTCATCAGAATCATGCAAGTAGTCATCAGTATCATACAAGTAGTCATCAATATCAGACAAGTAGTCATCAGAATCATACAAGTAGTCATCAATATCAGACAAGTAGTCGTCACTATCAGACAAGTAGTCATCAGTATCAGACAAGTAGTCATCAGTATCAGACAAGTAGCCATCAATATCAGACAAGTAGTCATCAACATCAGACAAGTAGTCATCACTATCAGACAAGTCAATATGAGACACGTAGTCATCACATCAATATCAGACAAGTAGTCATCAGTATCAGACAAGTAGTCATCAGTATCAGACAAGTAGCCATCAATAGACTAGTAGTCGTCAACATCAGACAAGTAGTCATCACTATCAGACAAGTCAATATGAGACACGTAGTCATCACATCAATATCAGACAAGTAGTCGTCAGTATCAGACAAAGTAATTGTCAGTATCAGACAAAGTAATTGTCAGTATTAGACAAGAAGTCATCAATATCAGACAAGTAGTCATCAATATCAGACAAGTAGTCATCAGTATCATACAAGTAGTCATCAGTATCATACAAGTAGTCAACAATATCAGACAAGTAGTCATCAGTATCATACAAGTAGTCATCAATATCAGACAAGTAGTCATCAGTATCAGACAAGTAGTCATCAATATCAGACAAGTAGTCATCAGTATCAGACAAGTAGTCATCGGTATCAGACAAGTAGTCATCAGTATCAGACCTGTGTGTTTATTGATTGTATTATTTGATGTATTGTTATTTAAAATGCTTTTATCTGCACTACTTGTTATTGTTCTTTAAGTACATCACTGTGAAACAGTACTGTTGTTAGTAGTGCTATTTAAATCAAGTGGATTAGATTGGACTATACTTGGTATCATTATTTGTATCGACCCATTCAAGAGCTCTTGCTTAGCAGTTAGCATGTGTGTAGTCGAACTAGGGTTGTACGGTATACCGGTACTAGTATAGTATCGCGGTACTAATGAATCAAAAGCGGTACTATACTGTTTGAAAAGTACTGCTTCCCGGGCATGACGTCACGTGGTGACATCGCTGGTTTTAGGAGCAGAGGAGCATGTTGGGCAGCGCACACACACAGAGTACTTACAAGCAGACACAGTGTGTAGACAGAAAAGGGAGAATGGACGCATTTTGGTGTAAAAAGTCAAGATAAAGGTGAAGTTATAACACTGAAACACCCTCAGGAAGAGCTGCTTTAAGACATGGCTAGCTAGTTAGCGGCTAACATCCATCCACAGTGTTTTAGCTACTTCTAATCCTGGCTTCCATGGCGACAAATAAAGTAAGTTTCTTACAAGTAGCATTATCACTGGAGGACGAGGAATAGCTAAACATGCTTCACTACACACCGTAGGAGGATACAATAGCTCACCCCCGTCACAATGTAAACAAACACTACAACTGACATCCACTGTAATGATACCAAATACAATAGCGTCTCTAGTTGATACTACTATGATTACATTGATATTTTTTATCGTCACAAAATCTTTTTTCCTTTTTTAAAAAATGAATCTTATGTTTATGAACTCAGTAAATACGTCCCTGGACTTTGAATAAGACCAATGTATGATCCTGTAACTACTTGGTATCGGATCGATGCCTAAATGTGTGGTATCATCCAAAACTAATGTCAAGTATCAAAGAAGAGAAGAATAAGTGATTATTACATTTGAACAGAAGTGTAGATAGAACATGTTAAATCAGAAAATAAGCAGATATTAACAGTAAATGAACAAGTGGATTAATAATCCATTTTTTACAGTTTGTCCCTCATAATGTGTACAAAATAATAGGTGTATAAATGACACAATATGTTACTGCATAGACTAATTAGGAGTCTTTGTTTGTTTACTTACTACTAAAAGACAAGTTGTGTAGTATGTTCACTATTTTATTTAAGGACTAAATGACAATAATAAACATATATTTAATTTAATTAGTTTAGTTTAATAAGATTTGATGTTCAAATGAAGCCAATAATGCCATTTTTTTGTGGTCCCCTTTATTTAGGAAAGTATCGAAATAGATTTTGGTACCGGAACCAAAATATCGGGACAACCGTAAGTTTTGCGAGTTCTTTCCCTCCAGTGATGATGCTACTTGTGTGTTTGCCACCATGGAGAAGAATGTAACAACATGCATTATGACAACAGTAGTAAAAGCTCTACGGTCCGCCACAAGTTGACCAATGAAATGGTATATTGTGATGGTGAGGACTTACACTGCAGCAGGCGTTGGCCCGCTCCACCTTGGACAGGCCTCGCACTTCAGTGTTGAACACGTTCATCTTCTCCACCAAGCAGCTCAGAGCTGTTTCGGTGGCCTCACCCACCTTCTCGTAGATGCCCTTGGACTGCAGGGAGGAAAGGACATACCACAAAGTGGAGTTTAGGCCGCAGGTGTCCAAAGTGCAGACATTTGCGGGCCGCAGCGCATTTTTTAAACATTCTAAAACTACTAGAACATCAAAACAAACTGAAATAAGTGGAATAAAAGAGCATAAAGGTGAAATGTAACGAGAAAAAGTTGCAATGTTGACTCGTAAAACAAAGCTGGGACAAGCAGTAGAAAATGGATGGATGTTTTTATTCCTTTAAAACTGTCATTGCTTGAAAAATAATAAGCAATTTTATGAATGATTGACCTAATCCAATTACTTCACATCAAATATCTTGTAGGGAAAATATAGCATGTTTTTTCTGTGTTTTCCATAAAAAATCAAAGTTCTATGACAAAAAAGGCATAAAAGAAAAATAATTAAACGATAATAAAAAGTTAAAATCGACGGCTGGATCTGAAGTTGATTTAAATGCTGAAAGTAAAACAAATAAAAAAATAACTGACTTATTTTTACACTTTTATGAGTAGGGCCCTTTAGGATCACTGAACATTTTATTAGGATTTTTTTAATTTAAATAATAATAAATTATAATCAACGTTATGAATAATTGACATATTTAAGGCTCCAATTGCCACACAGCAAATTTCCAAATTGGAACATGTTTTTGGGGGGGAAAATGGCACATTTTGTGGTTTTTCCATAAAAAACAAGGTTTTCTTTAACAAAAAAAAGTGGGAAAATGCACTTTATATTGACAGGTTTGAAGTTGATCTAGAGATTTAAGTGTTGATAGTAAAAAAAAATTAAAATAATGTATGACTTATCTTTAACACTTTTATGAGAGGTCTTTTTTTCATAAAAAAACAAATTTCTATGACAAAAAAGGCATAAAACAAACAAAAATAATTAAACAATAACACGTTATAATCAATGGCTGGATCAGAAGTTGATCTCGAGATTTAAGTGCTGAAAGTAAAACCAATAAAAAAATAACTATGACTTAATTTTAACACTTTTATGAGGAGGGCCCTTTTGGATCCATGAGAATTTTAGTAGGATTTTATTTTTTATTTTTTAAAATATAAAATATAAAATAAATTATAATCAACGTTATGAATAATTGACCTATTTAAGGTTCCAATTGCCACACATAAAAATATTGCACATTTTGTGGTTTTTCCATAAAAAACAAGGTTTTCTTTAAGAAAAAGGGCATAAAAGATTAAACATTTTTAAAAATGTTTTACTTTATATTGACATATTTGAAGTTGATCTAGAGATTTACGTGCTGACAGTGAAAAATATTAAAATAATGTATGACTTGTTTTCAACACTTTCATGAGTGAGGTCCTTTTCCCCCATAAAAAACAAAGTTCTCTGACAAAGAAGGATTCAAACAAACAAAAATAATTAAACAATTATAAAAAGTTAAAATCGACGGCTGGATCTGAAGTTGATTTAAGTGCTGAAAGTAAAACAAATAAAAAAATAACTGACTTATTTTTAACACTTTTATGAGTAGGGCCCTTTCGGATCACTGAAAATTTTATTAGGATTTTTTTTATTTAAATAATAATAAATTATAATCAACGTTATGAATAATTGACATATTTAAGGCTCCAATTGCCACACAGAAAATTTCCAAATTGGAACATTTTCTGGGGGGAAAAAAATGGCACATTTTGTGGTTTTTCCATAAAAAACAAGGTTTTCTTTAACAAAAAGGGCATAAAACATAAAAACTTTTTGTTATATTGACATATTTGAAGTTGATCTAGAGATTTACATGCTGACAGTGAAAAACATTAAAATAATGTATGACTTGTTTTTAACACTTTCATGAGTGAGGTCCTTTTCCCCCATAAAAAACAAAGTTCTCTGACAAAGAAGGATTCAAACAAACAAAAATAATTAAACAATTATAAAACGTTACAATTGACGGCTGGATCTGAAGTTGATTTAAGTGCTGAAAGTAAAACAAATAAAAAAATAACTGACTTATTTTTAACACTTTTATGAGTAGGGCCCTTTTGGATCACTGAACATTTTATTAGGATTTTTTAAATTTAAATAATAATAAATTATAATCAACGTTATGAATAATTGACATATTTAAGGCTCCAATTGCCACACAGCAAATTTCCAAATTGGAACAATTTTTTGGGAGGAAAAATTGCACATTTTGTGGTTTTTCCATAAAAAACAAGGTTTTCTTTAACAAAAAGGGCATAAAACATGAAAACTTTTTCTTATATTGACATATTTTGAGTTGATCTAGAGATTTACGTGCTGAAAGTGAAAAACATTAAAATAATGTATGACTTGTTTTCAACACTTTCATGAGTGAGGTCCTTTTTTTTCCATAAAAAACAAAGTTCTCTGACAAAGAAGGATTCAAACAAACAAAAATAATTAAATGATAATAAAAAGTTAAAATCGACGGCTGGATCTGAAGTTGATCTCCAGAGTTAAGTGCTGGAAGTAAAACCTTTTTTTTTTTTTAAACTATGACTTATTTTTACACTTTTATGAGTAGGGCCCTTTTGGATCACTGAGAATTTTAGTAGGATTTTATTTTTTATTTTTTAAAATAATAATAAATTATAATCAACTTTATGAATAATTGACCTATTTAAGGTTCCAATTGCCACACATAAAAAAATTGCACATTTTGTGGTTTTTCCATAAGTGGTTTTTCCATAAAAAACAAGGTTTTCTTTAACAAAAAGGGCATAAAACATTAAACATTTTTAAAAATGTTTTACTTTATATTGACAGATTTGAAGTTGATCTAGAGATTAACAAGCTGAAAGTGAAAAACATTAAAATAATGTATGACTTGTTTTCAACACTTTCATGAGTGAGGTCCTTTTCCCTCATAAAAAACAAAGTTCTATGACAAAAAAAAGATTCAAACAAACAAACATAACTAAACAATTATAAAAAGTTAAAATCGACGGCTGGATCTGAAGTTGATTTAAGTGCTGAAAGTAAAACAAATAAAAAAATAACTGACTTATTTTTAACACTTTTATGAGTAGGGCCCTTTAGGATCACTGAACATTTTAGTGGGATTTTTTTAATTTAAATAATAATAAATTATAATCAACGTTGTGAATAATTGACATATTTAAGGCTCCAATTGCCACACAGCAAATTTCCAAATTGGAACATTTTCTGGGGGGGGGGGGGAAATGGCACATTTTGTGGTTTTTCCATAAAAAACAAGGTTTTCTTTAACAAAAAAAAGTGGGAAAAATGCACTTTATATTGACAGATTTGAAGTTGATCTAGAGATTTAAGCGTTGATAGTAAAAAACATTAAAATAATGTATGACTTATCTTTAACACTTTTATGAGAGGTCTTTTTTTCATAAAAAAACACATTTCTATGACAAAAAAGGCATAAAACAAACAAAAATAATTAAACAATAACACGTTATAATCAACGGCTGGATCAGAAGTTGATCTCCAGATTTAAGTGCTGAAAGTAAAACCAATAAAAAAATAACTATGACTTAATTTTAACACTTTTATGAGAAGGGCCCTTTTGGATCACTGAAAATTTTAGTAGGATTTTTTTTATTTAAATAATAATAAATTATAATCAACGTTATGAATAATTGACATATTTAAGGGTCCAATTGCAACACATCAAATATTCCAATTTGAACTATTTTTTGGGGGGAAAATATTGCACATTTTGTGGTTTTTCCATAAAAAACAAGGTTTTCTTTAACAAAAAGGGCATAAAACATTAAACATTTTTAAAAATGTTTTACTTTATATTGACAGTTTTGAAGTTGATCTAGAGATTTACATGCTGACAGTGAAAAACATTAAAATAATGTATGACTTGTTTTTAACACTTTCATGAGTGAGGTCCTTTTCCCCCATAAAAAACAAAGTTCTATGACAAAAAAAAGATTCAAACAAACAAACATAACTAAACAATAATAAAAAGTTAAAATCGACGGCCGGATCTGAAGTTGATCTCCAGATTTAAGTGCTGAAAGTAAAACAAAACAAAACAAAAAACTATGACTTATTTTTTAACACTTTTATGAGTAGGGCCCTTTAGGATCACTGAAAATTTTAGTGGGATTTTTTTTATTTAAATAATAATAAATTATAATCAACGTTATGAATAATTGACATATTTAAGGCTCCAATTGCCACAGCAAATTTCCAAATTGGAACATTTTCTGGGGGGGAAAAAATGGCACATTTTGTGGTTTTTCCATAAAAAACAAGGTTTTCTTTAACAAAAAGGGCATAAAACATTAAACATTTTTAAAAATGTTTTACTTTATATTGACATATTTTAAGTTGATCTAGAGATTTACGTGCTGAAAATGAAAAACATTAAAATAATGTATGACTTGTTTTCAACACTTTCATGAGTGAGGTCCTTTTCCCCCATAAAAAACAAAGTTCTATGACAAAGAAAAGATTCAAACAAACAAACATAACTAAACAATAATAAAAAGTTAAAATCGACGGCCGGATCTGAAGTTGATCTCCAGATTTAAGTGCTGAAAGTAAAGCAAAACAAAACAAAAAACTATGACTTATTTTTTAACACTTTTATGAGTAGGGCCCTTTTGGATCACTGAGAATTTTAGTAGGATTTAATTTAATTTAAATAATAATAAATTATAATCAACGTTATGGATAATTGACATATTTAAGGCTCCCATTGCAACACATCAAATATTCCAATTTGAACTATTTTTTGGGGGAAAACATTGCACATTTTGTGGTTTTTCCATAAAAAACAAGGTTTTCTTTAACAAAAAGGGCATAAAACATTAAACATTTTTAAAAATGTTTTACTTTATATTGACAGATTTGAAGTTGATCTAGATATTTACATGCTGACAGTGAAAAACATTAAAATAATGTATGACTTATTTTCAACACTTTCATGAGTGAGGTCCTTTTCCCCCATAAAAAACAAAGTTCTCTGACAAAGAAGGATTCAAACAAACAAACATAACTAAACAATTATAAAAAGTTAAAATCGACGGCTGGACCTGAAGTTGATTTAAGTGCTGAAAGTAAAACAAATAAAAAATAACTGACTTATTTTTAACACTTTTATGAGTAGGGCCCTTTAGGATCACTGAACATTTTATTAGGATTTTTTTTATTTAAATAATAATAAATTATAATCAACGTTATGAATAATTGACATATTTAAGGCTCCAATTGCCACACAGCAAATTTCCAAATTGGAACATTTTTTGGGGGGGAAAAATGGCACATTTTGTGGTTTTTCCATAAAAAACAAGGTTTTCTTTAACAAAAAGGGCATAAAACATAAAAACTTTTTCTTATATTGACATATTTGAAGTTGATCTAGAGATTTACGTGCTGAAAGTGAAAAACATTAAAATAATGTATGACTTGTTTTTAACACTTTCATGAGTGAGGTCCTTTTCCCCCATAAAAAACAAAGTTCTATGACAAAAAAAAGATTCAAACAAACAAAAATAACTAAACAATAATAAAAAGTTAAAATCGACGGCTGGATCTGAAGTTGATTTAAGTGCTGAAAGTAAAACAAATAAAAAAATAACTGACTTATTTTTAACACTTTTATGAGTAGGGCCCTATAGGATCACTGAACATTTTAGTGGGATTTTTTTTATTTAAATAATAATAAATTATAATCAACGTTATGAATAATTGACCTATTTAAGGCTCCAATTGCCACACATAAAATATTCCAATTTGGAAAATTTGGGTGGGGGGGGAATATTGCACATTTTGTGGTTTTGCCATAAAAAACAAGGTTTTCTTTAACAAAAAAAAGTGGGAAAAATGCACTTTATATTGACAGGTTTGAAGTTGATCTAGAGATTTAAGCGTTGATAGTAAAAAACATTAAAATAATGTATGACTTATCTTTAACACTTTTATGAGAGGTCTTTTTTTCATAAAAAAAACAAATTTCTATGACAAAAAAGGCATAAAACAAACAAAAATAATTAAACAATAACACGTTATAATCAACGGCTGGATCAGAAGTTGATCTCCAGATTTAAGTGCTGAAAGTAAAACCAATAAAAAAATAACTATGACTTAATTTTAACACTTTCCCCCATAAAAAACAAAGTTCTATGACAAAAAAAAAGATTCAAACAAACAAACATAACTAAACAATAATAAAAAGTTAAAATCGACGGCCGGATCTGAAGTTGATCTCCAGATTTAAGTGCTGAAAGTAAAACAAAACAAAACAAAAAAACTATGACTTATTTTTTAACACTTTTATGAGTAGGGCCCTTTTGGATCCCTGAGAATTTTAGTAGGATTTAATTTAAATAATAATAAATTATAATCAACGTTATGGATAATTGACTTATTTAAGGCTCCAATTGCAACACATCAAATATTCCAATTTGAACTATTTTTGGGGGGGAAATATTGCACATTTTGTGGTTTTTCCATGAAAAACAAGGTTTTCTTTAACAAAAAGGGCGTAAAACAAACATTTTTTTAAAATGTTTTACTTTATATTGACATATTTGAAGTTGATCTAGAGATTTACGTGCTGAAAGTGAAAAACATTAAAATAATGTATGACTTGTTTTTAACACTTTCATGAGTGAGGTCCTTTTCCCCCATAAAAAACAAAGTTCTCTGACAAAGAAGGATTCAAACAAACAAAAATAATTAAACAATTATAAAAAGTTAAAATCGACGGCTGGATCTGAAGTTGATTTAAGTGCTGAAAGTAAAACAAATAAAAAAATAACTGACTTATTTTTAACACTTTTATGAGTAGGGCCCTATAGGATCACTGAACATTTTATTAGGATTTTTTTTATTTAAATAATAATA
>NC_084755.1:39364471-39416971 GCF_033978785.1 Entelurus aequoreus | reverse complement strand
ACTAAGAGAGGAGAAGGAACCCACACACACTGCCCCTCCTCTCTCTGCCTGCCTTCCCTTCTCCGCCTTGTGTCTCCGTGGTGGTCGCTGACAGCAAGGTACAAATGACTTTACTTTTAAACTTTTTTTATCATTATAGCAACATGGTTGTTAGCGATTTTGAGAGCAACAAAGGGACTTTTTTGTGTACCTGCATTGACAGTTCAGCTTGCTGTTGTTGTTGTGTTATGTAGAAAGTAAAAAGACTGGTTATTTGTAGCAATAAACCCTCCTGGAAGTGAAATAAATGTACTTTTTTGTGTACCTGCATTGACAGTTCAGCTTGCTGTTGTTGTTGTGTTATGTAGAAAGTAAAAAGACTGGTTATTTGTAGCAATAAACCCTCCTGGAAGTGAAATAAATGTACTTTTGTGTGTACCTGCATTGACAGTTCAGCTTGCTGTTGTTGTTGTGTTATGTAGAAAGTAAAAAGACTGGTTATTTGCAGCAATAAACCCTCCTGGAAGTGAAATAAATGTACTTTTTTGTGTACCTGCATTGACAGTTCAGCTTGCTGTTGTTGTTGTGTTATGTAGAAAGTAAAAAGACTGGTTATTTGCAGCAATAAACCCTCCTGGAAGTGAAATAAATGTACTTTTTTGTGTACCTGCATTGACAGTTCAGCTTGCTGTTGTTGTTGTGTTATGTAGAAAGTAAAAAGACTGGTTATTTGTAGCAATAAACCCTCCTGGAAGTGAAATAAATGTACTTTTTTGTGTACCTGCATTGACAGTTCAGCTTGCTGTTGTTGTTGTGTTATGTAGAAAGTAAAAAGACTGGTTATTTGTAGCAATAAACCCTCCTGGAAGTGAAATAAATGTACTTTTTTGTGTACCTGCATTGACAGTTCAGCTTGCTGTTGTTGTTGTGTTATGTAGAAAGTAAAAAGAGTGTTATTTGTAGCAATAAACCCTCCTGGAAGTGAAATAAATGTACTTTTTTGTGTACCTGCATTGACAGTTCAGCTTGCTGTTGTTGTTGTGTTATGTAGAAAGTAAAAAGACTGGTTATTTGCAGCAATAAACCCTCCTGGAAGTGAAATAAATGTACTTTTTTGTGTACCTGCATTGACAGTTCAGCTTGCTGTTGTTGTGTTATGTAGAAAGTAAAAAGACTGGTTATTTGTAGCAATAAACCCTCCTGGAAGTGAAATAAATGTACTTTTTTGTGTACCTGCATTGACAGTTCAGTTTGCTGTTGTTGTTGTGTTATGTAGAAAGTAAAAAGAGTGTTATTTGTAGCAATAAACCCTCCTGGAAGTGAAATAAATGTACTTTTTTGTGTACCTGCATTGACAGTTCAGCTTGCTGTTGTTGTTGTGTTATGTAGAAAGTAAAAAGAGTGTTATTTGTAGCAATAAACCCTCCTGGAAGTGAAATAAATGTACTTTTTTGTGTACCTGCATTGACAGTTGAGCTTGCTGTTGTTGTTGTGTTATGTAGAAAGTAAAAAGACTGGTTATTTGTAGCAATAAACCCTCCTGGAAGTGAAATAAATGACATTAAAGCCGCTAGTTTTCCCACCAAGTCAACAGATGACAGCATAACCTTGTCTAGTACCGAGTTAGAACGCTGACGTCACGTAAAAGTGAGGCCACCTTCTAGTATTTAATAGGTCAGCAGTTAAGGTATCGTATGCACAAGCTGCTGAAGGTGAATTTGAGTTATGGTAATCTTCATGGGCAACAAGAGAGAATTCCATGGGCTTACCTTCAGGGATGGCGGCCACAGCCAGAGCCACCGCGATCTTGAAATAGTAAATAGCGCCGCGGAACCAGGAGCCTCCGTGGACCGGGTCGTTGAAATGGCCGATGTTGATGATCCAAACGGCCACGCAGATGAGGGAGATGACCTGGAGAGGACAGGGAAATGTCAGCCGTAAAGTCTTCACACACTTCATGTGGTCTGGGGCCTCCACCTTGGACAGCTGCTCCCCAAACTCGTCCAGTTTCTGCTGCAGGGGAGTCTTCTCCTGCTCGGTGGCGGCCATCTGGTCGCGGATCTTGCCGATCTCGGTGGAGACGCCCGTCGCCACGGCGATGCCGGTGGCCTTTCCGGCAGCGATGTTGGTGCCCTGAAGAGCGAATTATGCCCCAAAGTCGTCAACTATTGTTGTACCGAAATGTATTTCGGTACCTTTTGATACTTTTCTAAATAAAGGGGACCACAAAAAAATGGCATTTTTGGCTTTATTTTAACAACAAATGTTAGCGTACATGAAACATATGTTTATTATTGTCATTTAGTCCTTAAATAAAATAGTGAACATACTAGACAACTTGTCTTTTAGTAGTAAGTAAACAAACAAAGACTCCTAATTAGTCTATACCAGAGGTCACCAACCTTTTTGAAAGCAAGAGCTACTTCCTGGGTAGTGATTAATGCGAAGGGCTACCAGTTTGATACACACTTAAATAAATTGCCAGAAATAGCCAATTTGCTCAATTTACCTTTAACTCTATGTTGTTATTTATAATTAATTATATTTACACTTAATTGAACGGTTTAAAAGAGGAGAAAAAACGAAAAAAAAAATGACAATTACATTTTGAAACATAGTTTATCTTCAATTTCGACTCTTTAATATTCAAAATTCAACCGAAAAAAAGAAGAGAAAAACTTTTAAAAATAATTTATGGAACATCATTAGTAATTTTTCCTGATTGAGATTAATTTTAGAATTTTGATGACATGTTTTAAATAGGTTAAAATCCAATCTACACTTTGTTAGAATATATAACAAATTGGACCAAGCTATATTTCTAACAAAGACAAATCATTATTTCTTCTAGATTTTCCAGAACAAAATTTTTAAAATAAATTCAAAAGACTTTGAAAGATTTAAATTTGAGTCTACAGATTTTCTAGATTTGCCAGAATAATTTTTTTGAATTTTAATCATAAGTTTGAAGAAATATTTCACAAATATTCTTCGTCAAAAAAAACAGAAGCTAAAATGAAGAATTAAATTAAAATGTATTTATTATTCTTTACAATAAAATAAAAAAATACTTGAACATTGATTTAAATTGTCAGGAAAGAAGAGGAAGGAATTTAAAAGGTAAAAAGGTATATGTGTTTAAAAATCCTAAAATCATTTTTAAGGTTGTATTTTTTCTCTAAAATTGTCTTTCTGAAAGTTATAAGAAGCAAAGTAAAAAAAAAAAATGAATTTATCTAAACAAGTGAAGACCAAGTCTTTAAAATATTTTCTTGGATTTTCAAATTCTATTTGAGTTTTGTCTCTCTTAGAATTAAAAATGTCGAGCAAAGCGAGACCAGCTTGCTAGTAAATAAATACAATTTAAAAAATAGAGGCAGCTCACTGGTAAGTGCTGCTATTTGAGCTATTTTTAGAACAGGCCAGCGGGCTACTCATCTGGTCCTTACGGGCTACCTGGTGCCCGCGGGCACCGCGTTGGTGACCCCTGTTCTATTTATACACCTATTATTTTGTACACATTATGAGGGACAAACTGTAAAAATGGATTATTAATCTACTTGTTCATTTACTGTTAATATCTGCTTATTTTCTGTTTGAACATGTTCTATCTACACTTCTGTTCAAATGTAATAATCACTTATTCTTCTCTTCTTTGATACTTGACATTAGTTTTGGATGATACCACACATTTAGGTATGGATCCGATACCAAGTAGTTACAGGATCATACATTGGTCATATTCAAAGTCCTCATGTGTCCAGGGACGTATTTACTGACTTTATAAACATAATATGAATTTTTTTTAAAAGGAAAAAAGATTTTGTGATGATAAAAAATGTCGATGTAATCATAGTAGTATCGACGAGATACAATATTGTACTTGGTATCATTACAGTGGATGTCAGGTGTAGATCCACCCATGGCATTTGTTTACATTGTGATTATTGTTAAGTGTTCAATGTGATTTGACTATTTTGTAGGGATGTCCGATAATGGCTTTTTGCCGATATGCCGATATTATCCAACTCTTTAATTACCGATACCGATATCAACCGATACCGATATCAACCGATATATACAGTGGTGGAATTAACACATTATTATGCCTAATTTGGACAACCAGGTATGGTGAAGATAAGGTACTTTTTTAAAAAAATGAATCAAATAAAATAAGATAAATAAATTAAAAACATTTTCTTGAATAAAAAAGAAAGTAAAACAATATAAAAACAGTTACATAGAAACTAGTAATTAATGAAAATTTGTAAAATTAACTGTTAAAGGTTAGTACTATTAGTGGAGCAGCAGCACGCACAATCATGTGTGCTTAAGGACTGTATCCCTTGCAGACTGTATTGATATATATTGATATATAATGTAGGAACCTTGCAGACTGTATTGATATATATTGATATATAATGTAGGAACCTTGCAGACTGTATTGATATATATTGATATATAATGTAGGAACCTTGCAGACTGTATTGATATATATTGATATATAATGTAGGAAGCAGAATATTAATAACAGAAAGAAACAACCCTTTTGTGGGAATGAGTGTGAATGGGGTGGGTTGGTGCACTAATTGTAAGTGTATCTTGTGTTTTTTATGTGGATTTAATAAAAAAAATTTAAAAAAACGATACTCATAATAAAAAAACGATACCGATATCAACCGATACCGATATCAACCGATATATACAGTGGTGGAATTAACACATTATTATGCCTAATTTGGACAACCAGGTATGGTGAAGATAAGGTACTTTAAAAAAAAAATTAATACAATTAAATAAGATAAATAAATTAAAAACATTTTCTTGAATAAAAAATAAAGTAAAACAATATAAAAACAGTTACATAGAAACTAGTAATTAATGAACATTTGTAAAATTAAGTGTTAAAGGTTAGTACTATTAGTGGAGCAGCAGCACGCACAATCATGTGTGCTTACGGACTGTATCCCTTGCAGACTGTATTGATATATATTGATATATAATGTAGGAACCAGAATATTAATAACAGAAAGAAACAACCCTTTTGTGGGAATGAGTGTGAATGGGGTGGGTTGGTGCACTAATTGAAAGTGTATCTTGTGTTTTTTATGTGGATTTAATAAATTTAAAAAAAAAATTAAAAAAACAAAAAAAATCTGATACTGATAATAAAAAAAACGATACCAATATCAACCGATACCGATATCAACCAATATATACAGTCATGGAATTAACACATTATTATGCCTAATTTGGACAACCAGGTATGGTGAAGATAAGGTACTTTTAAAAAAAATGAATCAAATAAAATAAGATAAATAAATTAAAAACATTTTCTTGAATAAAAAAGAAAGTAAAACAATATAAAAACAGTTACGTAGAAACTAGTAATTAATGAACATTTGTAAAATTAAGTGTTAAAGGTTAGTACTATTAGTGGAGCAGCAGCACGCACAATCATGTGTGCTTACGGACTGTATCCCTTGCAGACTGTATTGATATATATTGATGTATAATGTAGGGACCAGAATATTAATAACAGAAAGAAACAACCCTTATGTGTGAATGAGTGTAAATGGGGTGGGTTGGTGCACTAATTGTAAGTGTATCTTGTGTTTTTTATGTGGATTTAATAAAAAAAAACACAACAAAAAAACCGATACTGATCATAAAAAAACCGATACCGTTATCAACCAATACCAATATCAACCGATATATACAGTCGTGGAATTAACACATTATGCCTAATTTGGACAACCAGGTATGGTGAAGATAAGGTACTTTTTAAAAAAATGAATCAAATAAAATAAGATAAATAAATTAAAAACATTTTCTTGAATAAAAAAGAAAGTAAAACAATATAAAAACAGTTGCATAGAAACTAGTAATTAATGAAAATTTGTAAAATTAACTGTTAAAGTTTAGTATTATTAGTGGAGCAGCAGCACGCACAAACATGTGTGCTTACGGACTGTATCCCTTGCAGACTGTATTGATATATATTGATATATAATGTAGGAACCTTGCAGACTGTATTGATATATATTGATATATAATGTAGGAAGCAGAATATTAATAACAGAAAGAAACAACCCTTTTGTGGGAATGAGTGTAAATGGGGGAGGGAGGTTTTTTGGGTTGGTGCACTAATTGTAAGTGTATCTTGTGTTTTTTATGTGGATTTAGTAAAAACAAAAACAAAAAAAACGATACTGATAATAAAAAACCGATACCGATATCAACCGATACCAATATCAACCGATATATACAGTGGTGGAATTAACACATTATTATGCCTAATTTGGACAACCAGGTATGGTGAAGATAAGGTACTTTAAAAAAAATAATTAATCAAATAAAATAAGATAAATAAATTAAAAACATTTTCTTGAATAAAAAATAAAGTAAAACAATATAAAAACAGTTACGTAGAAAATAGTAATTAATGAAAATTTGTAAAATTAACTGTTAAAGGTTAGTACTATTAGTGGAGCAGCAGCACGCACAATCATGTGTGCTTACGGACTGTATCCCTTGCAAACTGTATTGATATATAATGTAGGAAGCAGAATATTAATAACAGAAAGAAACAACCCTTTTGAGTGAATGAGTGTGAATGGGGTGGGTTGGTGCACTAATTGTAAGTGTATCTTGTGTTTTTCATGTGGATTTAATAAAAAAATAAATAAAAATAAAATAAAAAACGATACTGATAATAAAAAAAAACGATACCGATAATTTCCGATATTACATTTTAACGCATTTATCGGCCGATAATATCGGCAGACCGATATTATCGGCCATCTCTACTATTTTGTTGACGTTGAGTGTTTTCCAATGCTTGTGTTGACATTTCCTTTATGCCTTGATAGTTGAGGCATTACAATTACGGGAAAGTTACATTTCAAATTAAATATATTTTCCATAGGTCATAAAAATATCAATAATTATCAATATGGCCTGATATAAAACACTTATATGGTAATACATTTTTCAGCGCCATGTCCATCCACAACGAATCTGCACCAGAGAGCGAGTGCCTTTGTTCATCCACCAACCTGCTTTGCAACTTCAGCTTTCTTCCCACAAAGATGGGGGGAAAAAAAGTAATGTTTTATTGATTGCATTTTTTAAATTGCTATCCATTACGTGTCTACCGTGGTATGTGATGATATCCTCTTATCGCCCAGCCCTAGTTGCTACTCTCGTTAATCTGGTTGTCCCATGTAGGACAATGAGAGAGACTCACAGAGAACAGCATGTTCTTCTTGTCCTGGTTGACAGCTCGGGGGTCCGGGACGGCGTCGGTGTGCTTGATGACACTGACCGACTCCCCTGGGGGGACACAGAGTGAGTGGACGCCAGCAGCAGCGAGGCGTGCCGTGTGGGACCACACCTACCGGTGAGAATGGACTGGTCCACACGCAGCGTTGTCGACTTGATGGAGATGATCCTGATATCTGCTGGTACTTTGTCGCCGACTACAGAGGGAAACACAACTCGCTGATTATGTTATCGGCCTCTTCTGTCCTGGCTACCTTTTGTATGAAGGTTTTCACACCCGAGTTGGGAGTTGTTTATCGCGTACACTACCGTTCAAAAGTTTGAGGTCACCCAAACAATTTTGTGTTTGAGCCTTCATTTCTACGAACAAGAATAGACTGTCGAGTTTCAGATGAAAGTTCTCTTTTTCTGGCCATTTTCAGCGTTTAATTGAGCCCACAAACGTGATGCTCCAGAAACTCAATCTGCTCAAAGGAAGGTCAGTTTTGTAGCTTCTGTAACGAGCTAAAGGGTTTTCAGATGTGTGAACATGATTGCACAAGGGTTTTCTAATCATCAATTAGCCTTCTGAGCCAATGAGCAAACACATTGTACCATTAGAACACTGGAGTGATAGTTGCTGGAAATGGGCCTCTATACACCTATGTAGATATTGCACCAAAAAACAGACATTTGCAGCTAGAATAGTCATTTACCACATTAACAATGTATAGAGTGTAGGGATGATGTTTGATAAGAAATTATCGAGTTCGAGTCTATTATCGAATCCTCTTATCGAACCGATTCCTTATCGATTCTCTTATGGAGTCCAGATAGGTTGTTGTATATGGAAAAAAAAACACAATATTTGGTTTAACAAAAGCTCACTTTTATTATATTAGAAAACAATTTAATCTAAAAAATAAATAAATATTGACTGTTACCCCCCTAAAAAAATAAAATAAAATAAATAAATATTGACCGTTGTTACCCAAAGTATATTAAGTGGGATTTTTCATAAAAACAAATATATACAGTAACACGAAAACAACCTGTCTCTGTGATCACTATAGGTGTATAAATAATAATATAGTGTTAGATAAAATCAGTCCCTTGGGCACAAAACTGAAAATAATACAGCTCTCCAAAAAGTGCACTTCTGCTGCTATTGGAACATAACTGTTTGTTATGATGCTTTTGACATTTTTGCACTTTATTTCTTTATTGAAAGAAAATTCTATGAAGAGAAAAGTTGTTTGCAAATGTGGTTACAGTGCTAAAAAATGAAAAGTTAAAGTTAAAATAAAGAAATACACTTTATTGAGTTAACATTATTTCTTTATAGGGGGGAAGATGTGATGAGCTAGGGCGGGGGTCGGCAACCCGCGGCTCTAGAGCCGCATGCGGCTCTTTAGCGCCGCCCTAGTGGCTCTCTGGAGATTTTTCAAAAATGTATGAAGAATGGAAAAAGATGAGGGGGAAAAAAAATCTATTTTTTTGTTTTAGTATGCTTTCTGTAGGAGGACAAACATGACACAAACCTCCCTAATTGTTATAAATCACACTGTTTGTATTAAACATGGTTCACTGATTCGAGTATTTGGCGAGCGCCGTTTTGTCCTACTTATTTTGGCGGTCCTTGAACTCACCGTATAGTTTGTTTACATGTATTGATTGGTATAACTTTCTCCGACTTTCTAGGACGTGTTTTATGCCACTTCTTTTTCTGTCACATTTTGTCCACCACACTTTTAACGTTGTGCATGAGTGCACAAAGGTGAGTTTTGTTGATGTTATTGACTTGTGTGGAGTGCTAATCAGACATATTTGGTCACTGCATGACTGCAAGCTAATCGATGCTAACATGCTATTTAGGCTAGCTATATGTACATATTGCATCATTATGCCTCATTTGTAGCTATATTTGAACTCATTTAGTTTCCTTTAAGTCCTCTTAATTACATTTATATCTCATGACACATGTAATATGGCTTTTAATTTTTTGCGGCTCCAGACAGATTTGTTTTTGTATTTTTGGTCCAATATGGCTCTTTCAACATTTTGGGTTGCCGACCCCTGAGCTAGGGAATATAACAACTACACTACCCAGCATGCAACGGGAGTGACGAGCATGCGCGGTAGCCCCGAAAAGTGTTGCATGTGGTCACCCGTGAAAGTAAACGTCAAGAACTCAGCCAACAAGCCTCGTCTGCATTATTTATAATTAGACAGACAACACATATACAGTGTGATTTGGTTTTGTTTACAAGGAAAGAAAAACAAAAGTTAAAAAAGGGAGATATGTTGTATATTTATGTATGTGCTGCGGTTGTTTTAAGAAGGTTGCGACAGCTGCCGTAAAGGAGGTGCGTTGCTAGCCTGGTTGCTATGTTTCCGCTTGGTGGTAAAAGTGTTGGTCATGTGTTTGTACCCTGCTCAAATCTCCCAGTAAAGTTATTCATTGGATTATAGCTTTTGTTTTGAACTTTATTACACCTTGGAGCGCTTTTTCCCGTCCATTGTTTTTCCTGCTTTCGCTATCTGCGCCTAATGACTGAGCTACGTGACGTCATTTCTTGTGATGTCCCACGGAGCATTTCCGGTCGGGACGGGATTCGTTCCGAGGGATTCGAATAAAGAACCAACTATTTTCTTTACTATAGTGGTCTCGATAACGGGTACCGGTTCTCAAAAAGGGATTAGAGTCCGAGGACTCGGTTCTTTTCTTATCGAACAACCGAGAAAACCGGTTTCGAGTATCATCCCTAATAGAGTGTATTTCTTTAAACTAGTTTAAAGTTATCTTCATTGAAAAGTACAGTGCTTTTCCTTCAAAAATAAGGACATTTCAATGTGACCCCAAACTTTTGAACGGTAGTGTAAAAAACAAGGTCCGTGTTACAAAATGAGCGAGGTCGTCAACAAGATCAGGGTGGAATGGTCCTACACTTGACATGTTGCTAGGAAACACCAGTGATGACGTAACCACTAGTGTCCACAAATGACTTTGTCCGAGACAAATGTTTTTGTCCATATTAGTATTGTCCCGATACCGATATTTTGGTACCGGTATCGGTAACAAAATGTATTTCGATACTTTTCTAAATAAAGGGGACCACAAAAAAATGGCATTATTGGCTTTATTTGAACAAAAAATCTTAGCGTACATGAAACATATGTTTATTATTGTAATTTAGTCCTTAAATAAAATAGTGAACATACTAGACAACTTGTCTTTTAGTAGTAAGTAAACAAACAAAGACTCCTAATTAGTCTGCAGTAACATATTGTGTCATTTATACACCTATTATTTTGTACACATTATGAGGGACAAACTGTAAAAATGGATTATTAACCTACTTGTTCATTTACTGTTAATATCTGCTTATTTTCTAATTTAACATGTTCTATCTACACTTCTGTTCAAATGTAATAATCACTTATTCTTCTCTTCTTTGATACTTGACATTAGTTTTGGATGATACCACACATTTAGGTATGGATCCGATACCAAGTAGTTACAGGATCATATATTGGTCATATTCAAAGTCCTCATGTGTCCAAGGACAAATTTACTGACTTTATAAACATAATATGAATTTTTTTAAAAGGAAAAAAGATTTTGTGACGATAAAAAATAGACGTAATCATAGTAGTATCGACTCGATACGCTCTTGTACTTGGTATCATTACAGTGGATGTCAGGTGTAGATCCACCCATGGCATTTGTTTACATTCAGGTGCGCTAGCTTTTGTTGGCGGTGACGCCAATGAGCTATTGTATCCTCCTACGGTGTGTAGTGAAGCATGTTTAGCTATTCCTCGACCTCCAGTGATAATACTACTTGTAAGAAACTTCTTAAAGCGCCTCTTCCTGAGGGTGTTTCAGTGTTATAACTTCACCTTCATACCAAAATGCGTCCATTCTCCCTTTTCTGTCTACACACTGTGTCTGCTTGTAAGTACTCTGTGTGTGTGCGCTGCCGAACATGCCCCTCTGCTCATAAAACCAGCAATGTCACGGCGTGACGACGCGCCGTCATGCCTGTGAAAAAATCTAAAAATATGGGGAAGCGGTACTTTTCAAACAGAGTATAGTACCGTTTTTGATTCATTAGTACCGCGATACTATACTAGTACCGGTATACCGTACAACCCTAGTCAACATGTCGTTGGAGGTCTCATTACAAGTACGGTGAACGCCGCTGAGAACCAACCAGCCTCAAAACATGGCAACTCTTGCTGCGACAAACTCCCACAGGGACTTGGTGGATTATGTCAGAGGAAGAATCCCAAAGAACAGATTGTGAGGACCTTACCGGACACCTCCACCACGTCACCAGGAACTATCTCCCTGGCCTTGATCCTCTGCACGCTCTTCCTGTCCGACCGGTACACTTTGCCCATCTCCGGCTCATACTCCTTCAGGGCCTCGATGGCGCTCTCTGCGTTGCGCTCCTAAGAAGGAAGAAGGACGTGATCACTGATCAGTGGGCAGCCAATCAGGTGACAGTATCAACTATCAAGTTGGCCCGAGTCTTCGCATGGAGTGAGAAGGGAAAGTCCAAATGAAGAAATTGTGGATCAAAGAGGAAAAGTCACTTTTTTGGATGTTTTTAAAGGGACCGTAGTCAGACCAATGTGGTCTGTAAATGATGCAAGGCAAGAGCGCTAATGCCACACCGCCTCACCCTTTAGAGCACAGCTGATTTTTTTTTATTCAACATTTACCAGTAAGTTGATTTAACTGTGCTATCCAGTTATTATATCTTGTTTCTAATACTTTTAAGTAGGACTGGGGGATTAAACGATACCAATATATATCCCGATAGACATGCAATACATATCAATGAAAAATGCGTTTATAATTTGTATTTTTTTCCAGCGTGAGTATGGAAGCAAGGTTGGTTGCATTTAAATTTGATCTCAATTCTGTACACTGCTGCTGGAATTTTAATTTTCCTGAGGGAACTCTCCTGAAGGAATCAATAAAGTACTATCTGTCTATCTATCTATGAACAACGGCAAAATGTGGACAAAAGAGGAGAAGTCACTTTTTTGGATGTTTTCAAAGGGACCGTAGTCAGACCAATGTAGTCTGTAAATCAGGGGTCACCAACCTTTTTGAAAGCAAGAGCTACTTCCTGGGTAGTGATTAGTGCGAAGGGCTACCAGTTTGATACACACTTAAATAAATTGCCAGAAATAGCCAATTTGCTCAATTTACCTTTAACTCTATGTTATTATTAATAATTAATGATATTTACACTTAATTGAACGGTTTAAAAGAGGAAAAAACACGAAAAAAATGACAATTCAATTTTGAAACATAGTTTATCTTCAATTTCGACTCTTTAAAATTCAAAATTCAACCGAAAAAAAAGAAGAGAAAAACTAGCTAATTCGAATCTTTTTGAAAAAATTAAAAAAAGAATTTATGGAACATCATTAGTAATTTTTCCTGATTAAGATTACTTTTAGAATTTTGAGGACATGTTTTAAATAGGTTAAAATCCAATCTACACTTTGTTAGAATATATAACAAATTGGACCAAGCTATATTTCTAACAAAGACAAATCATTATTTCTTCTAGATTTTCCAGAACAAAAATTTTAAAAGAAATTCAAAAGACTTTGAAATAAGATTTAAATTTGATTCTACAGATTTTCTAGATTTGCCAGAATATTTTTTTTCAATTTTAATCATAATAAGTCTGAAGAAATATTTTAAAAATATTCTTCGTCGAAAAAACAGAAGCTAAAATGAAGAATTAAATTAAAATGTATTTATTATTCTTTACAATAAAATATTTTTTTTACTTGAACATTGATTTAAATTGTCAGGAAAGAAGAGGAAGGAATTTAAAAGGTAAAAAGGTATATGTGCTTAAAAATCCTAAAATCATTTTTAAGGTTGTATTTTTTCTCTAAAATTGTCTTTCTGAAAGTTATAAGAATCAAAGTAAAACAATTAATGAATTTATTTAAACAAGTGAAGACCAAGTCTTTAAAATATTTTCTTGGATTTTCAAATTCTATTTGAGTTTTGTCTCTCTTAGAATTAAAAATGTCGGGCAAAGCGAGACCAGCTTGCTAGTAAATAAATAAAATTTAAAAAATAGAGGCAGCTCACTGGTAAGTGCTGCTATTTGAGCTATTTTTAGAACAGGCCAGCGGGCTACTCATCTGGTCCTTGCGGGCTACCTGGTGCCCGCGGGCACCGCGTTGGTGACCCCTGCTGTAAATGATGCGAGGCAAAAGCGCTAATACCGCTAATTGCCGCGCTCACCCTTTAGAGCACAGCTGTAACTTCCTGCCACCAAACCTGCAGAAAACAGTTCTCAGGTTTCTCCGTGTTTACATTTTCACACTATTTTCTTACACTTTATGAAGCATTCCTTACATATTCCTTATTTTTAAGAGATTATTAATAAGTGTTCAATGTGATTTCACTATTTTGTTGACGTTGAGTGTTTTCCATGTTTGTGTTGACATGTCCTTTCTGCCTTGATAGCTGAGGCATTATAATCAAATCAAATGTATTTTTACCCTGCTCCTTATTTCTAAAAGTTCATAAAAATATCACTAATTATTGCTATGGAGCGACATAAAACACTTATATGGTGATACTAGGGTATACCGGTACTAGTATAGTATCGGGGTACTAATGAATCAAAAACGGTACTATACTCTGTTTGAAAAGTACCGCTTCCCAATATTTTTAGATTTTTTTTTACGGGCATGACGGCGCGTCGTCACGTCATGACATTGCTGGTTTTACGAGCAGAGGAGCATGTTGGGCAGCGCACACACACAGAGTACTTACAAGCAGACACAGTGTGTAGACAGAAAAGGGAGAATGGACGCATTTTGGTGTAAAAAGTCAAGATAAAGGTGAAGTTATAACACTGAAACACCCTCGGGAAGAGCTGCTTTAAGACTTGGCTAGCTAGCTAGCGGCTAAAATCCATCAGCAGTCGACAGTGTTTTAGCTACTTCTAAATCACTAATCCTGGCCTTCATGGCGACAAATAAAGTACGTTTCTTATACGTATCATTATCACTGGAGGACGAGGAATAGCTAAACATGCTTCACTACACACTGTAGGAGGATACAATAGCTCACCGGCGTCACAATTAGGGCTGCAACTAACGATTCATTTGATAATCGATTAATCTGTCGATTATTATTTCGATTAATCTATTAACAATCGGATAAGAGACAAACTACATTTCTATACTTTCCAGTATTTTATTGAAAAAAAACAGCATACTGGCACCATACTTATTTTGATTATTGTTTCTCAGCTGTTTGTACATGTTGCAGTTTTTAAATAAAGGTTTATAAAAAAAGAATTTAAAAATTAAAAATGTAAAAAAAAAATATATATATATATATATATAAAATTGCTTCTGCGCATGCGCATAGCTCCAACGAATCGATGACTAAATTAATCGCCAACTATTTTTAATTTCGATTTTAATCGATTAGTTGTTGCAGCTCTAGTCACAATGTAAACAAATGCCATGGGTGGATCTACACCTGACATCCACTGTAATGATACCAAGTACAATAGCGTATCGAGTCGATACTACTATGTTTACACCAATATTTTTTTCTTTTAAATTCCTATTATGTTTATAAAGTCAGTAAATACGTCACATGAGGACTTTGAATATGACCAATGTATGATCCTGTCACTACTTGGTATCGGATCCATACCTAAATGTGTGGTATCATCCAAAACTAATGTCAAGTATGAAAGAAGAGAAGAATAAGTGATTATTACATTTGAACAGAAGTGTAGATAGAACATGTTCAAACAGAAAATAAGCAGATATTAACAGTAAATGAACAAGTAGATTAATAATACATTTTTACAGCTTGTCCCTCATAATGTGTACAAAATAATAGGTGTATAAATGACACAATATGTTACTGCAGACTAATTAGGAGTCTTTGTTTGTTTACTTACTACTAAAAGACAAGTTGTCTAGTATGTTCACTATTTTATTTAAGGACTAAATTGCAATAATAAACATATGTTCTGTTCAAATAAAGCCAATAATGCCATTTTTTGTGGTCCCCTTTATTTAGAAAAGTATCAAAATACATTTTGGTACCGGTACCAAAATAACGGTATGTAGACCAGCCTAGGTGATACAGTTTCCAGCCATATTGCCCAGGCCTAGTGTAGAATTAAAAAGCAACAATCCATAAGTGGTCCTCTCCTATTCCTTCTCATACCCCCCCAAGTGTGAATCCGTGTGCATAGTTTCCAAATGAGCGCGACCACTACAAACGTGGACGGTAACGTGATCGTTTCTCTGCAGGTTTACATGTGCGGTCCAGTCTTCACGGCAGTCCTCTCCACCTTGACTTAACCTTAACACCCCCCCCCCCAATCCCTTACTCGTTCTGGCTCCTCCTGAACTTTAAGCTGTGGGCTCTGGAAGGAACACGCCACCAAGGACAAAGAGGGAGGGCGACCTGAACACTGGTAATTTATTATGTGCCAGTGTTTCTAAGTATAAGAGGCTATTTAGGTGAGTGTAAAAGATGGCGTTCGAGGGCAGGTATTTGTCCTTGAGACTACAATTGTTCCTGTGTGTGTGCGTGTGTGTGTGTGTGTGTGTGACTGACCTGCCACACTCCAACCACAGCATTGGCGATGAGGATGAGGAGGATGACAAAAGGCTCAACAAAGGCTGTGACAGTTTCTTCACCTTCTTCGAACCAGGCCAGCACCTGCAGGACAGAGTCGCCACACGTCACATGACAACGGGCCTTGTTCACACCGCAGGTCCATGCCCGTGTTTTTGCCCAAATTCCACCAGAGTCGGATTTTGTCATGTCCGTGTAACGCAGGCCTGGGCAATTGTTTTGCCTCGGGGGGCCAAATTTACAGGAAAAAAATGTGTCTACCGTTCAAAAGTTTGGGGTCACATTGAAATGTGCTTGTTTTTGAAGGAAAAGCACTGTACTTTTCAATGAAGATAACTTTAAACTAGTCTTAACTTGAAAGAAATACACTCTATACATTGCTAATGTGGTAAATGACTATTCTAGCTGCAAATGTCTGCTTTTTGCTGCAATATCTACATAGGTGTATAGAGGCCCATTTCCAGCAACTATCACTCCAGTGTTCTAATGGTACAATGTGTTTGCTCGTTGGCTCAGAAGGCTAATTAATGATTAGAAAACCCTTGTGCAATCATGTTCGCACATCTGAAAACGCTTTAGCTCGTTACCGAAGCTACAAAACGGACCTTCCTTGGAGCAGATTGAGTTTCTGGAGCATCACATTTGTGGGCTCAATTAAACGCTCAAAGCATCATAACAAACAGTTATGTTCCAATAGCAGCAGAAGTGCACTTTTTGGAGAGCTGTATTATTTTCAGTTTTGTGCCCAAGGGACTGATTTTATCTAACACTATATTATTATTTATACACCTATAGTGATCACAGAGACAGGTTGTTTTCGTGTTACTGTATATATTTGTTTTTATGAAAAATCCCACTTAATATACTTTGGGTAACAACAGTCAATATTTATTTATTTTATTTTATTTTTTTAGGGGGGTAACAGTCAATATTTATTTATTTTTTAGATTAAATTGTTTTCTAATATAATAAAAGTGAGCTTTTGTTAAACCAAATATTGTGTGGTTTTTTCCATATACAACAACCTATCTGGACTCCATAAGAGAATCGATAAGGAATCGGTTCGATAAGAGGATTCGATAATAGACTCGAACTCGATAATTTCTTATCAAACATCATCCCTACACTCTATACATTGCTAATGTGGTAAATGACTATTCTAGCTGCAAATGTCTGCTTTTTGGTGCAATATCTACATAGGTGTATAGAGGCCCATTTCCAGCAACTATCACTCCAGTGTTCTAATGGTACAATGTGTTTGCTCATTGGCTCAGAAGGCTAATTGATGATTAGAAAACCCTTGTGCAATCATGTTCGCACATCTGAAAACACTTTAGCTCGTTACAGAAGCTACAAAACTGACCTTCCTTGGAGCAGATTGAGTTTCTGCAGCATCACATTTGTGGGCTCAATTAAACGCTCAAAATGGCCAGAAAAAGAGAACTTTCATCTGAAACTCGACAGTCTATTCTTGTTCTTAGAAATGAAGGCTCAAACACAAAATTGTTTGGGTGACCCCAAACTTTTGAACGGTAGTGCATCTATTTTTAGGAACACTAGTACAAAACCTCACTATAATATCTGATTGAAAGCTAAAAACGTTATGACCGACCGCCTTAAACGGAATGGAAGTTTAGATTTTTTTACTGAATGAGACACTCAGGATGTACATGAAAATAAAGAATGTGGGATTTACAATATTAACTAGGGCTGGGCGATATATGGAATATACTGGATATATCGCAGGTTTGATAGAAAATGACCACCGTATTTTTCGGAGTATATGTCGCTCCGGAGTATAAGTCGCAGCGGCCGAAAATGCATAATAAAGAAGGAAAAAAATATACACTACCGTTCAAAAGTTTGGGGTCACCCAAACAATTTTGTGTTCGAGCCTTCATTTCTAAGAACAAGAATAGACTGTCGAGTTTCAGATGAAAGTTCTCTTTTTCTGGCCATTTTGAGCGTTTAATTGAGCCCATAAATGTGATGCTCCAGAAACTCAATCGGCTCAAAGGAAGGTCAGTTTTGTAGCTTCTGTAACAAGCTAAAGTGTTTTCAGATGTGTGAACATGATTGCACAAGGGTTTTCTAATCATCAATTAGCCTTCTGAGCCAATGAGCAAACACATTGTACCATTAGAACACTGGAGTGATAGTTGCTGGAAATGGGCCTCTACACACCTATGTAGATATTGCAGCAAAAAGCAGACATTTGCAGCTAGAATAGTCATTTACCACATTAGCAATGTATAGAGTGTATTTCTTTCAAGTTAAGACTAGTTTAAAGTTATCTTCATTGAAAAGTACAGTGCTTTTCCTTCAAAAATAAGGACATTTACATGTGACCCCAAACTTTTGAACGGTAGTGTATAGAAGTCGCACTGGAGTATAAGTCGCATTTTTTGGGGAAATGTATTTGATAAAAGCCAACACCAAGAATAGACATTTGAAAGGCAATTTAAAATGTCTAAAGAATAGTGAACAACAGGCTGAATAAGTGTACGTTATATGAGGCATAAATAACCAACTGGTATGTTAACGTAACATATTATGGTAAGAGTCATTCAAATAACTATAACATATAGAACATGCTATACGTTTACCAAACAATCTGTCACTCCTAATCGCTAAATCCCATGAAATCTTATACGTCTAGTCCAGGGGTCGGCAACCTTTACCACTCAAAGAGCCATTTTGGCAAGTTTTACAAATTAAAGAAAATAATGGGAGCCACAAAAAAAATTTTTTAATTTAAAATGAAAAACACAGCATACAAAGCTTAAATTGCTTTGTGCTATGTTAACCAGGGATCTCAGACACACGCACCAGCACGCACCTTAATATGGAAATTTGATGTTAGTGCGGCCCGCGAGTTTTGAAAGAATGGCGCTTGATAGCGTCATACTTGCCGACACTCTCATTATTTCCGGGAGACTCCCGAATATCAGGGCGTGATGGCACTGCTTTTGGCGCCCTCTACAGCCTGCCTAAACAGCGTACCTGCTCGACCACATGTAAAACGCAGCTTCAGCTTGCTCACGCAAGTGACAGCAAGGCGTACTAGCTCAACAGCCACACAGCTTACACTGACGGTAGCCGTACCGTATAAAACAACTTTAACACTGTTACGTTACAAATATGCGCCACACTTTGAACCCACACCAAAAAAGAATGACAAACACATTTCGGGAGAACATCTGCACTGTAACACAACATAAACACAACACAACAAATACCCAGAATCCCATGCAGCCCTAACTCTTCCGCTCAACCGACGCACGGAGGGGGGGAGGGTTGATGTGTGGGGGGGGTTTGGTGGTAGCGGGGGTGTATAATCTAGACCGGAAGAGTTAGGGCTGCATGGGATTCTGGGTATTGGTTGTGTTGTGTTTATGTTGTGTTACAGTGCGGATGTTCTCCAGAAATGTGTTTTTCATTCTTTTTTGGTGTGGGTTTACAGTGTGGCGCATATTTGTAACGTAATAGTGTTAAAGTTGTTTTATACGGCTACCGTCAGTGTAAACTGTGTGGCTGATGAGTAAGTATGCTTTGCTGTCTCCTACGTGTTCAAGTAAAAGCTACATACAACATGTGGCCGGGCTGGCACGCTGTTTGTAAATGCTATAGAGGACAATTACTGCAGTGCAATTAGGGCACGCCCTTAATTTAGTAATCAGAGTGAAAATAGGATTATATTTGCCCTAGGAGTTATCTAGGAGAGGCACTGAGATCCATAAATCTCCTGGGAAAATCGTGGGGTCGGCAAGTATGCAGCTGAGCCGCATCAGAGTGGTCAAAGAGCCGCATGCGGCTCCGGAGCCGCGGGTTGCCGACCCCTGGTCTAGTCTCTTACGTGAATGAGCTAACTAATATTATTTGATATTTTACGCTAATGTGTTAATAATTTCACACACAAGTCGCTCCTGAGTATAAGTCGCACCACCGGCCAAACTATGAAAAAAACTGCGACTTATAGTCCGAAAAATACGGTATATGGTGATATTGGAGTATACGTCCTCACGCGGTTTCTTTTAGCTGCGGACATTACACTACAGGCGTTTCTCACTCTTTCTTGTCTCTCCTTCTCACAGAGACATAAAACAAGCGCACCTTCTTACATACGTCACAGACTGTCGCGCGTGCAACGTCATACGCCCTCGCCGAGCAGAGAGGTAGAGACATGGTAACGCTAGCTGTGATGCTAGCGGAGTGGTAGTACGAGAGAGAAGGTGCAAATCTGGTAACAAATGAAGGAAGAATAATTAATCCCCAAGAAAAACAGCACGGGGCGGTAGTTTGGCTTCAAGCGGGAAGATGTTGAACAGACAACAGTAATATGTGAAGTATGCTGCAAAAGCATTGCTACAAAAAGTAGCATTACTGCTAATTTGTAGCATCGTTTAAAAAAGTCACCCGCTAGAGAATGAGGAGTGCTTGAAACTCTGCATGTCAACATCTCTGTTCGGTGCCACACCCACAAAATGCCCAAGCAACAATTTCCACATCAACACCATATGAAACAAAAAGTCAACAACAGAAGGAGATAACGCCCGCAGGAACCTACCACATAGCGAAGGACATACACTATTTGATTTCCTATTATGCAGCTCATTTTTATTTGACACTTATTGAAATATCTTGTGTGACATCATGCACAAAAAGTGCACTTTATTTGTTTTAAACTATTGTAGTGGCGTTCTGTACAAAAAGTGCACTTTAATTGAGTGTTGTTTTGATATGTCATCTTAGTGACATCATGCACAAAAGTGCACTAGGGCTGCAACTAACGATTCATTTGATAATCGATTAATCTGTCGATTATTACTTCGATTAATCGATTAATAATCGGATAAAAGAGACAAACTACATTTCTATCCTTTCCAGTATTTTATTGAGAAAAAAAAACAGCAGACTGGCACCATACTTATTTTGATTATTGTTTCTCAGCTGTTTGTAAATGTTGCAGTTTATAAATAAAGGTTTATAAAAAATTAAAAATTAATTTTTATTTTTATTTTTAAAAAGCCTCTGCGCATGCGCATAGCATAGATCAGGGGTCACCAACCTTTTTGACAACAAGAGCTACTTCTTGGGTAGTGATTAATGCGAAGGGCTACCAGTTTGATACACACTTAAATAAATTGCCAGAAATAGCCAATTTGCTCAATTTACCTTTAACTCTATGTTATTATTAATAATTAATGATATTTACACTTAATTGAACGGTTTAAAAGAGGAGAAGACACGAAAAAAATGACAATTAAATTTTGAAACATAGTTTATCTTCAATTCCGACTCTTTAAAATTCAAAATTCAACCGAAAAAAAGAAGAGAAAAACTTAAAAAAAGAATTTATGGAACATCATTAGTAATTTTTCCTGATTAAGATTAATTTTAGAATTTTGATGACATGTTTTAAATAGGTTAAAATCCAATCTACACTTTCTTAGAATATATAACAAATTGGACCAAGCTATATTTCTAACAAAGACAAATCATTATTTCTTCTAGATTTTCCAGAACAAAAATTTTAAAAGAAATTCAAAAGACTTTGAAATAAGATTTAAATTTGATTCTACAGATTTTCTAGATTTGCCAGAATATTTTTTTTGAATTTTAATCATAATAAGTTTGAAGAAATATTTCACAAATATTCTTCGTCGACAAAACAGAAGCTAAAATGAAGAATTAAATTAAAAAGTGTATTTATTATTCTTTACAATAAAAAATAAAAAAAATTACTTGAACATTGATTTAAATTGTCAGGAAAGAAGAGGAAGGAATTTAAAAGGTAAAAAGGTATATGTGTTTAAAAATCCTAAAATCATTTTTAAGGTTGTATTTTTTCTCTAAAATTGTCTTTCTGAAAGTTATAAGAAGCAAAGTAAAATAATTAATGAATTTATTTAAACAAGTGAAGACCAAGTCTTTAAAATATTTTCTTGGATTTTCAAATTCTATTTGAGTTTTGTCTCTCTTAGAATTAAAAATGTCGGGCAAAGCGAGACCAGCTTGCTAGTAAATATATACAATTTAAAAAATAGAGGCAGCTCACTGGTAAGTGCTGCTATTTGAGCTATTTTTAGAACAGGCCAGCGGGCTACTCATCTGGTCCTTACGGGCTACCTGGTGCCCGCGGGCACCGCGTTGGTGACCCCTGGCATAGATCCAACGAATCGATGACTAAATGAATCGGCAACTATTTTTATAATCGATTTTAGTCGATTTTAATCTTTAATCGATTAGTTGTTGCAGCCCTAAAGTGCACTAATAGCTTGTTTTAAAATGTCTCTGACAATCTTGCACTTTCTGTTTTGGAAATGACATGAAAGTTTGTGCCACTGCTTAATAACTGTTTAATAAATACACTTTTAGTAAATTGACTTAGTTGTGATTTCCCTCTCTGCATGAAAGTTTAAAAGTAGCATATATTAATGCAGTATGAACATTGAATGTAGACACATAGAAGCATCATACTGCTGTGATTATATGCATCAAGTGTTCATTCAAGGCTAAGGCAAAATATTCACATATATATGGTGTGTCGTGACATGGCCTAAATATATCGAGACATTAAAAAAGGCCATATCGCCCAGCCCTAATATTAACTATGAAGGATAAAACACTGAATATTGACAACATATGAATGTCACACCCCCTCTCCATCCACATATTCTACAATCAAGCGAAATGCAACAAAAATGCAACAAACACTGCGAAATATGAATGCGAAGTGTAAAAAAAACACATTCAATCTGATATATCGTATTTTCCGGACTATAAGGCACACTTAAAATAATTTTTTCCCTCAAAACTTGAGAGTGCGCTTTATAACCCGATGCGCCTAATGTACGGAATTACTTTGGTTGAGCTTACCGACCTCAAAGCTATTTTAATTGGTACATGGTGTAATGATAAGTGTGGCCAGTAGATGGCAGTCACACATTAGAGATACGTGTAGACTGCAATATGACGCTTGTAAACAACACCAAGATGTTATATGTTCCATTGAAAATATAGAACATTACACACGGCTCTCAAAAATTTATCAAAATGTTTTAGTATGACTTTGGTAAGCTATGAAGCCACATCGCTTGATGGATTGTACTGTGCTTTAACATAGGAGTATTATTATGGTCTGTGTATAAGGTAAGACATTATCTGGCTTTTTGTTTCGCAATATTATGCAAAAGCAACTTTTCTTACCTTCTGGTACCTGCTAATCTGTATTTCGAATCCGCATAAGTCCTGAAAATTTGCGCGCGTCCGCTTTTGTAGTTGGTGACGACACTGTTGTCGATAAGCTTCTTCTTTTTCTCTATCTTCTTGTTATGTGACATTCATCCTCCGCTGTTGTCATTTCTAATATAAAGTAGTGTCAAGTTCTTACTTATATCTGTCAGTAAACTCACCATGAAAGCACTAAAACATACCGGTGTAGTGACTTTACATTATTCACCCAAGGAACTTTAGTTATTAGAGAGTTCCGGTCGGACGTTTTTTCACGGCACACATTTACGGCGGATGAGGAGATGCTGCTCCGTTATTGATTTAAGCGAAGTCTGAATGTCAATAAAACAGTTAGCGCCATCTTTTGACACTTCTTCCACTCCCGTCCTTGCACGCTACACCGCTACAACAAAGATGGCGGGGAGAAGACGCTGTCAAAGGTGAGCCACGTAAATAAGAGCGCCCACAAAACGGCGCATCCTGAAGAGACTGTCAGAAAGTGGCTTGAAGATGATGTGTAAAACATCATCTATGCAACATTTTGACCAAAGAACCACCATCACATGTTATGTAGACCACAAGGAAGTCTTTTACATTTCGAAAAAAAAATCATAATATGACCCCTTTAATGCGCCTTATAATCCGGTGCGCCTTATATATGAAAATAGACCTGACTTGAAATCACAATGGACATATATAAAATGGAAAAGATAACTGCCTTTATTAATTATAAATTGGAGAAATTTACTTCATACTGGGAAAACTGGGTCAATTATGTCACGCCCCATAAGCCTGACTTTTATTTCTCAAATTAGTGATTGTACGGCTTAAAAAAAAAGGATTACTCCCTATATGTGTATATATTTATATATATATCTGTTTATATCCTTTTATTTTATTTCTGATTATTATTATCAAAAATGTATTATTATTTATTTTTTCTTATTATTTCTTTTTTCTTTATTTAATTGATGTATTTGCAAATACTATTTTGTTTTTCTGCGGTTTCTTTCTTTTTTTGGGCGGGGGGGTTGGTATGGTTGGGATATAAACAAAAATATATATTTTGACATTTAGGGCAGACACTAGATATATGATGTATGTGAATATGATGTAATGGATAGGAATGTCTGATGCTGAATGTCAATAAAAAGAAAAAGAAAAAAAGAAAAGAAAATAGACCTGACTAGACCACCTGGTTGTATAATCCAGGTGCGCCCTATGGTCCAGAAAATACGGTAGATCTAAATTGTATATCTTTACAATGTTTTTGTGTTTGTATTTTTATGCGTTCACGGGCGATTCAGTCTTTACTGGAACTTTTGGAACAGATCACAAACAAAAAACAAACTGCTGTGTACAATAAACCTCTTGGTATGACAAGAGGTTGTAGTTCTACACCTCATGCATTGTATGTCCGCAGCAACTTACTTTTATAAAGAGTGAAAACATGTGTGCATTTTTAAATAGGACATTATTTACATGGGACTGTAAGGCAATGTTAGCCAATCAGAAGCGTCCATGACGTCATTTCCGCCGGTGGTGCTTTGTTTAAACCGGAACTGTGCTGATCTTTCGGTTGTACAAAAATAATAATCATATTTGTCCATTTTAAAGCATTGACAGCAAAGTCCCAAAAAAACCTAAAGTATCAAATGTTTATGTCAAAAAACAAGCATTTGGCTAAAATGATAAGTTAAATCTATTTTTCGCACCACTTCGTCTGTCTGTTGTTAGCGAGCTAGCTAACAAGCTAACTACGGTAGCTTACCCTTCGGCCGTCCGACGTGCCTCCGCTTTAAACGGCTCCCGCATCGCAGACGTGCCGCCATGAAGTGCAGGGTCCGCTTTGACGTGTTTGGGGTGAAAAGTTTCCATGCTCTACCTCCCAGCGTTGCTGCCAGCGGCTCGGCACAGGTGGCGCGCATGTTCGTGTCCGTCCGGAAAAACACGAGCGGTGACGTCACCGAGGATTATTGTCGGCGACAAAACTTTATTGTAGACAATGATGACACATTGTTTTTCAAAAGTGTGCTGTCCAAGTTAACGCATTAACCTACGCAATTAGTCACAAAAAATGATCGCATTAATCATGTAAATTTGCAGATTAATTGCGCAATTTATTCTTAAATCCCCCCCAAAATTGTGTTTATTTATCTCATTATCTTTGCATAGTGACATACATAATATTGAATCCTAACATAGCAAAATATGATTTAAAAGAAAGTAAAAATTAATTGAAGTTATGCACGCAGGTGATTTACTGCAATTAATCGTGATTAATCAAAATGAAAAGGTGTGATTGATCTGATAACTAACTAGATGGAAAATGCTAAAAAATGTGAATGTTAACTAACTAAAAGTAACTAACAAGCAACTAAATGGTTGGTGTTGGAATTTTTCAAATCAGTCGAGAAATGTTGAAGTAGTAACATTTTGGAAGTTTTTTGAACTTGTAAAAATTTTTGTTTGAATGTCCAGTATGAGGGAAATGGGTTGATGTCAGAATGGTTTGAATAGGTTGGAAAATGTGGGAATTGTGAAACTCGGAAAAATGTCTCATTCATTCATTCATTCATTCATTCTCATTCATTTATTCAATGGGAACTTCCTGGAAATTTTGGGAAAAGTGGAATTTTTTTGAAAATGCTAAAAAATGTGAATGTTCTGAATGGTTGGTGTTGGAATTTTTCAAATCGGTCCAGAAAAAGTAGTAACATTATTAATTAAGAAATGGTATTATGGATTTCCTGGAATTTCGGGAAAACTGGGAATTTTTCCAGTTCAAAAAACAAGCTTGTTTTTTTCCTGATTAAGAGGAATGTTTTGACGGTGGAACAGATGAAGTGGTTTGAAAAATGCGGAAGGAGTAGTCGACAGATAAAAGGGTGAAAAAAGGGTTTGAAAAAAACGGGATTTCTGGGAATTCCTGGAATTTTTTTGAACTTGGAAAAATGATAGTTTGAATGTTTAAAATATGTGGAATGTGTTGATGTTGGAATGGTTTGAATAGGTTGAAAAATGGGACAATTGTGCAACTTGGAAAAATGTCCAATTCATTTCAATGGGAACTTCCTGGAAATTTTAGGAAAAGTGGAATTTTTTTGAAAATGCTAAAAAATGTGAAGGTTGGTGTTGGAATTTTTCAAATCGGTCGAGAAATGTTGAAGTAGTAACATTTTTAATTGAGAAATGGTATTATGGATTTCCTGGAATTTGGGGAAAACTGGGAATTTTTCCAGTTCAAAAAAACAAGTTTGTTTTTTTCCTAATTAAGAGGAATGTTTTGACGGTGGAACAGATGAAGTGGTTTGAAAAATGCGGAAGGAGTAGTCGACAGAAAAAAGGGTGAAAAAAGGGTTTGAAAAAACGGGATTTCCTGGAATTTTTTTTTACTTGTAAAAACGATAGTTTGAATGTACAGTATGAGGGAAATGTGTTGATGTCGGAATGGTTTGAATAGGTTGGAAAATGTGGTAATTGTGAAACTTGGAAAAATGTCTCATTCATTTCAATGGGAACTTCCTGGAATTTCTGGAAAACTGGGAATTTTTCAAGTTCAAAAAACAAGTTTGTTGTTTTGTCCTGATTAAGAGGAATGTTTTGACGGTGGAACGGTTGAAGTGGGTTGAAAAATGTGGAAGGAGTAGTCGACAGAAAAAAGGGTTTGGAAAAAACGGGATTTCTGGAAATTCCTGGAATTTTTTTCAACTTGGAAAAATTATAGTTTGAATGTACAAGATATGTGGAGTGTGTTAATGTTGGAATGGTTTGAATAGGTTGAAAAATGCGGGAATTGTGCAACTTGGAAAAATGTCCCATTCATTTCAATGGGAACTTCCTGGAAATTTTGGGAAAAGCAGGATTTCTTTGAAAATGCTAAAAAAAAAATTGAATTTTCTGAATTAGTTTAATTTGGTTGGTGTTGGAATTTTTCAAATCGGTCGAGAAATGTTGAAATGGTAACATTTTTAATTGAGAAATGGTATTATGGAATTCCTAGATTTAGTGGTCAATTGTACGGAATATGTACTGTACTGTGCAATCTACTAATACAAGTTTCAATCAATCAATCAATCAATCAATCAATAAAGGTAATAACTAACCGCGTAGTACAAAGTGGCCGCTTTGACTCGCACTTTGTCGTCCAGTCGCTGTCAAAAGTCAGATTTTTGCGATTAATTTTGATGTTGTTGAGGGTGCCTGAGCATAGACGTCTTATAAGTAGACGCAGCATTGGCTGCTGTGACGCGAGAAATTGGGCCGCCATCTTGAAGTGGTGATGAGGAGCCGGCGAGCAGCCTAAACTGACAGTTGACAGGTAGAAAACAAAGATGTGTTTCAGCGCCAGTGTTCAGCGTTTTCCTGCTCAAATGAGCAGGAAAACTGTTTTAATTGGTTTTACCCTTTAAAATCGTTTTTAATCATATTTATTTTTATATTGGTTTTATTTTTTTATTTATTTTTTATTCAGTCATTGGTGGAGCTAAGGATAATATTTGAGTATTGCTTTTAATATTGTTGTGCAGCACTTTGGAAACATTTTTGTTGTTTAAATGTGCTATATAAATAAAGTGGATTGCAGGGAATTGGACTGTTGAAAATAGGAATCGGGGCGTTACTTTTCACAAGTAAGATTTAACATTAACGTAATATTGGTTGTATTTTGTGAAAAGAATATTAGCACAGAGTTGAGAAGGAGCAAAGATCTTCAATAGTACTGAAATTGTAGCCGCTAGCAAACAAGAGTATGACCATTTGAGGCAAAGTATAAGACAATACTTTCCTAACAGTATAATTGTAACCAGGAATAAGTCTTCAAGTAACAATATTCAAATACTAACATTGTTGGGTAAGACAGAATTAGGTTTTTATTGTGAATCCAGTGAAACAGATTGGTGGTTTTAGCTGATATAAAGACTTTCAGGTGTTTATATATGTTTATGTTGAAGTATTTGGCAGACGCTTTTATCCAAAGCGACATACATAAAAAATACATATATAACAATCACTGTAAACATGATCATTTAAGGGAAGAATGTAATAGAAAATATCAATACAAAGTGTCAAGACGGAATAAACTCTGCTGCTGCAGCAACAGAGATACAGTCTATAAGATATATAGATATCTAATGTATTCATAGATTGTTTATGTAGGATATACGCATGTATATATAACCTAATCATATTGTTTCTTCAATTTAAAAATAGCTGACCGTTTTTTTCCCCCTTCTCTGGGATTATATTCCCAGTTTTGATCTCGGACTTCTGGTCACTCATATAAGAATATTCTATTACTGTTAAAGGCCTACTGAAATGATTTTTTTTTATTTAAACGGGGATAGCAGATCCATTCTATGTGTCATACTTGATCATTTCGCGATATTGCCATATTTTTGATGAAGGGATTTAGTAGAGAAAATCGACGATAAAGTTCGCAACTTTTGGTCGCTGATAAAAAAAGCCTTGCCTGTAGCGGAAGTAGCGTGACGTCACAGGAGCTAGTATTCCTCACAATTCCCCGTTGTTTACAATGGAGCGAGAGAGATTCGGACCGAGAAAGTGATGATTACCCCATTAATTTGAGCGAGGATGAAAGATTCGTGGATGAGGAACGTTACAGTGAATGACTTGAGAGGCAGCGATGGACGTATCTTTTTTCGCTCTGACCGTAACTTAGGTACAAGCTGGCTCATTGGATTCCACACTCTCTCCTTTTTCTATTGTGGATCACAGATTTGTATTTTAAACCACCTGGGATACTATATCCTCTTGAAAATGAGAGTCGAGAACGCAAAATGGACATTCAGTGCCTTTTATCTCCACGACAATACATCGGCGAAATGCTTTAGCTACGAGCTAACGTGATAGCATCTTGCTTTAACTGCATATAGAAACAAAAGAAATAAACCCCTTACTGGAAGTATAAATAGAAAATCAACAATACTATTAAACCGTGGACATGTAAATACACGGTTAATGCTTTCCAGGCTGGCGAAGGTTAACAATGCTGTGCTAACGACGCCATTGAAGCTAACTTAGCAACCGGACTGCACAGAGCTATGCTAAAAACATTAGCTCTCCACCTACGCCAGCCAGCCCTCATTTGCTCATCAACACCCGTGCTCACCTGCGTTCCAGCGATCGGCAGAAGGACGAAGGACTTCACCCGATGCGTTCGGCGGCCCGGAGACGTAGGAAGTAAGGTGAGGTCGGCGGCTAGCGCGGCTAGCGCTCCAACAAAGTCCTCCTGGTTGTGTTGCTGTAGTCCGCTGCTAATACACTGATCCCACCTACAACTGTCTTCTTTGCAGCCTTCATTGTTCATTAAAAAAATTGCAAAAGATGTCCAGAATACTGTGGAATTATGAAATGAAAACAGAGCTTTTTGTATAGGATTCTACGGGGTACCATAACTTCCGTTACTCGGACTTCGTCACGCGCATACGTCATCATACCGCGATGTTTCAGCCGGATATTTCCCGGGAATTTTAAAATGTCACTTTATAAGTTAACCCGGCCGTATTGGCATGTGTTGCAATGTTAAGATTTCATCATTGATATATAAACTATCAGACTGCGTGGTCGCTAGTAGTGGCTTTCAGTAGGCCTTTAAGCAAACTATGAATAATAAAACACGTGTCCTTTATCGTAGCTACACGTATGACAAAAAAGCGCGTGAAAATCAGTGGTATTCCATGAGGTAAGATGAATGAAATGCGCTGACAGTTCATTGCCCCTGCCAAATGAATTGCACGGAGTGGAGCGGACCACCACTCCAAGATGGCGGCCCCGCGTCTCGTCAGCGCCAGTAGCGCTCCATGCCGCGTCTACTTATAAGATGTCTATGGTGGCTGGTGTCATTTTTGCTTTGAATGTCTTCTTCTACTCCCCCCCCCCACTGCTGGTCCATTGTGACGCATGTCTCACCGTGGCCCCCTGCGGGGTGGCGGGTGTACTGCATGCAGGAGCCCCCCTAGTTTGAAGGGTTCCATCAGGCCCGTTTGACTGATGCTCGGCGGGCCAAAGGAAAAGCTCTGGCGTGTCGTACGCAGTTGATGATTTCACCGCGGGAGCGCTGGACTTTACGTGCGAGCGTCCGACACGTGCGCGCGCCCGAGCGTGACGGCCGCGTGTTCCTGTTTGGGAACACTTCCACCTTGACACCGGCACGGATTAGTGACGAGCCGCCGGAGCGCGACCGTTCCCCCGGTCCCCTCTTTTGTGGTGAAACGCCGGCTTGACTTCCTGTTCCTCTTCACCTTCAAAGACACAATCAATCTGCGGGAGGAGCGTGCGCCTGTCAGCGCCACATTCCTGTGCGTACCAATAGGGGGGTGGTGGTGTATTCGCACTATTTACTCCTCTCCCTTTTGGAAAGCGGACACGGCTCTCGCGCTGTCGCTCCCGTTTGTCATCGTAACGAACAATGGTGTTGTGCAACCCGATCTCCGTCTCCCGCTGCCGCCGGCCACCCCTCGTTCCTTCCATCCCTGACCTTTGTGCAAGGATACGGTTTCTCTCCCTGGCTTGAGACTTTCTTAAAATAAAGCAGCTTGCCGCTCTCTTCCTCACACGCATGCACGCACATCGGGCCTTCTAGGGCCATGGCGGCAGCTGTGCGGCGAGGCCAGAGTGCAGAGACGGAGGATTAAGACAACGTGCGCGGCCTAAACTGTTTTGGAGAGCAGCGCGGGGGCGACGGGAGGAGGGTCACGGAGGGTTTCCTGGGATAAACCAAGAGCGGGGCGCAAGTGGAATGAAACAACGCTTCACTCACATGTCCTTGGTGATTTACGACTATTTCACTTCCCTTTTGATGCCGATATTGGAGCCCTGAGGACTGTCCGATACCGATATCGATCTGATACGATATCAATAGGAACCCTACATACTAGTAGGGTTTAGTATTGTGCTACTAACAAATCAAAAGCGGTACTATACTCTGTTCGAAAAGTACCGCTTCCCGGGCGTGACATTGCTGGTTTTACGAGCGGAGGAGCATGTTGGGCAGCGCACACACACAGAGTACTTACAAGCAGACACAGTGTGTAGATAGCAAAGGGAGAATGGATGCATTTTGGTGTAAAAAGTCAAGATAAAGGTGAAGTTCTAACACTGAAAAACAGAGCTGCTTTAAGACATGGCTAGCTAGTTTTAAATGTACATTTAAAGTAGCAATGATAGTCACACACACACGAGGTGTGGTGAAATGTGTCCTCTGCATTTGACCGTTCACCCCCTGGGAGGTGAGGGGAGCAGTGAGCAGCAGCAGCGGTGTCGCGCCCGGGAATCATTTTTGGTGATTTAACCCCCAATTCCAACCCTTGATGCTGAGTGCCAAGCAGGGAAGTAATTTTTATCGTCTTTGGTATGACTCGGCCGGGGTTTGAACTCACGACCTACCCATCTCAGGGCGGACACTCTAACCACTAGGCCACTGAGTAGCCTATATATATATATATATATATATATATATATATATATATATATATATACATATATACTGTATTTACCTTTATATACCTATATACTGTACATGTATATATACCTATACTGTATTTACCTTTATATACCTATGTACATGTATATATACCTACACTGTATATACTTTTATATACTTTTATACCTATACTGTATATACCTATATACATCTATACCTATACATTTACCTATACTTCATATACCTTTATATACACCTATACTTCATATACCTTTATATACACCTATATATATATATATATATATATATATATATATATATATATATATATATATATATATATATATATATATATACACACACACACATATATATATATATATATATATATATATATATACATATATATATATACACACACATATATATATATATATATATATATACCTATATACATGTACACACACACATATATATTATATATATACATACATATATATACTGTATATATCTATACTGTCAATACCTTTATATACCTATATACATATATACCTATACTGTATATACCTTTATTTATACATATATACCTATATATATACTGTATATACCTATACAGTTTAACCTTTATATACCTGTACATATATCTATACTGTATATACCTTTATATATACATATATACCTATACTGTATATACCTTTATAAATACCTATATACCTATACTGTATATACCTTTATAAATACCTATATACCTATACTGTATATACCTTTATTTATACATATATACCTATACATATACTGTATATACCTATACAGTTTAACCTTTATATACCTGTACATATATCTATACTGTATATACCTTTATATATACATATATACCTATACTGTATATACCTATATACATATAACTATACATATACCTATACAGTAGATACCTTTATATACCTATATACATAAATACCTATACAGTATATACCTTTATATACCTATACTGTATATACCTTTATATACCTATATACATATACCTATACTGTATATACCTTTATATATATACCTATACTGTATATACCTTTATATACCTATATACATATACCTATATACATATACCTATACTGTATATACCTTTATATATATACCTATACTGTATATACCTTTATATAACTATATACATATATTTACCTATACTGGCTCACCTGCACTGGCTTCCTGTGCACTTAAGATGCGACTTTAATGTTTTACTACTTACGTATAAAATACGAAAGGGTCTTTCTTGCCCTGATGTGCTTGTGGCTTGTGCAGCCCTTTGAGACACTCGTGATTAAGGGCTATATAAGTCAACTTTGATTGATTGATTGATTGATTGATTGACAGGTGCAGTCGTCTAGATTGCACTTGTATATCCTCCATACTAGGTTACAGTTGTTTGCTGCATGTTCCACGCATAATATAACGCCACAATTTGGAGCGTGTAGCTGTGCAGGAAATGAGTGTCTCCATGGTCTATGCAATCAGCTCATTTCCGCACCACTCTGGTACTTGCTATAATTGCACACGCAGTCTTAGTATTGTCTATATATATATATATATATATATATATATATATATATATATATATATATATATATATATATATCCTGACACAAACTTGATTGTTTGTTGATAGAAAAGGAAAGTGCTCCGACTCACAAAAGAGATGCAGGCGGCCAGCAGTAAGATTCGGACCAGCAGGTCCTCAAACTGTTCCATGACCAACTCCCAGATGGTTTTTCCTGCAAGAAACACATGCAGTCACATACTGAGGAGTACTGGTTTTTATGTACATGCAGCATATCACTACTGTACGTACAGTACGGCGCACAGATCAGATATAAAATATAATTCTACACAAAAAATACATAAAAAGTGGAATAAAAGGAGCGGGTGTAATGTAATTTCACTTTTTTAAATGTTATTCTTCGTTTAAAAAATAATAATGATAATAATGTTATAAATTATTGACTTACTTAAAGCTCCACATCAAATAGTATATTTTTAATTAATTTTGCATATCTTGTTTTTTGTGATAAAAATGGTTATCTTTGGCTAAAAATGGCGCATAAAACATAACATGAAAAATGTTTAACTTCATGTCAACAGATAGCCCTGAAGTTGATCTATAGATGTTGACGCGTTGACAGTCAAAAACTGATATCTGACTTATTTGAACACTTTTTGAGCCCTAATGGTTGCAGTCAATATTGCCGTGGTTTTGAAAATGACAACTATCAAAATGCTTTCATTTGTCAGCGGAAAAGACAAAGTGTGCAGGTAAAGATGGACACTCACCTTCCTCCGCTGGCAGCTCTGAAAGAGAGAGCAGAGACATGGTCATGTGACATGTTACCTGTCCAATGTTGTAGTGGCATTCACACCAACAAATCATAATCATTATAATACACACAACATGCAAATTATCATTATAATACATGCAAATAATCATTATAATACACACAACATGCAAATAATCATTATAATACATGCAAATAATCATTATAATACATACACATAATTATAATGCATGCAAATAATCATAATACACACAACATGCAAATTATCATTATAATACATACAAATAATCATTATAATACATACACATAATTATAATGCATGCAAATAATCATTATAATACACACAACATGCAAATAATCATAATACATGCAAATAATCATTATAATACATGCAAATGATCATTATAATACATACACATAATTATAATGCATGCAAATAATCATTATAATAAATGCAAATAATCATTATAATACATGCAAATAACAATTATAATACATGCAAACAATCATTATAATACATGCAAATAATCATAATACATGCAAATAATCATTATAATACATACACATAATTATAATGCATGCAAATAATCACCATAATACATGCAAATCATCATCATAATACATGCAAATAATCATTATAATACATGCAAATAATCATATTACATGCAAATAATCATTAGAATATACACAACATGCAAATAATCATAATACATGAAAATGACCATTATAATACATGCAAATAATCATAATACATGCAAATAATTATAATGCATGAAAATAATCATTATAATACATGCAAATAAATATAATGCATGCAAATAATCATTAAAACACATGTAACTAATCATTATAATACATGCAAATGATCATTGTAATACATGCAAATAATCATAATACATGCAACTAATCATTATAATACATACACATAATTATAATGCATGCAAATAATCATTATAATACATGCAAATAATCATTATAAAACATGCAATTAATCATTATAATACATGCAAATAATCATTAGAATACACACAACATGCAAATAATCATTATAATACATGCAAATAATAATTATAATACATGCAAACAATCATTATAATACATGCAAATAATCATAATACATGCAAATAATCATTATAATACATACACATAATTATAATGCATGCAAATAATCATTATAATAAATGCAAATAATCATTATAATACATGCAAATAATAATTATAATACATGCAAACAATCATTATAATACATGCAAATAATCATAATACATGCAAATAATCATTATAATACATACACATAATTATAATGCATGCAAATAATCATTATAATACATGCAAATCATCATCATAATACATGCAAATAATCATAATACATGCAAATAATCATATTACATGCAAATAATCATTAGAATATACACAACATGCAAATAATCATAATACATGAAAATGATCATTATAATACATGCAAATAATCATAATACATGCAAATAATTATAATGCATGCAAATAATCATTATAATATATGCAAATAAATATAATACATGCAAATAATCATTAAAATACATGTAACTAATCATTATAATACATGCAAATGATCATTATAATACATGCAAATAATCATAATATATGCAAATAATCATTATAATACATACACATAATTATAATGCATGCAAATAATCATTATAATACATGCAAATAATCATTATAAAACATGCAATTAATCATTATAATACATGCAAATAATCATTAGAATACACACAACATGCAAATAATCATAATACATGAAAATGATCATTACAATACATGCAAATAATTATAATGCATGCAAATAAACAGTATAATACATGAAAATAATTATAATGCATGCAAATAATCATTATAATTATGTGTATGTATTATAATGATTATTTGCATGTATTATGATTATTTGCATGTATTATAATGATCATTTGCATGTATTATAATGATTAGTTACATGTATTTTAATGATTATTTGCATGCATTATATTTGCAAATGATCATTATAATACATGCAAATGATCATTATAATACATACAGATAATTATTATAATACATGCAAATAATCAGTATAATACACACAACTTGCAAATAATCATTATAATACATAGAAATAATCATTATAATACATGCAAATAATCATTATAATACATGCAAATAATCATTATAATACAAACAACATGCACATAATCATTATAATACATGCAAATAATCATAATACGCACAACATGCAAATAATCATTATAATACATGCAAATTATCATTATAATACATACAGATAATTATTATAATACATGCAAATAATCATTATAATACACACAACATGCAAATAATCATTATAATACATACAAATAATCATTATAATACATACAAATAATCATTATAATACATGCAAATAATCATTATAATACACACAACATGCACATAATCATTATAATACATGCAAATAATCATAATACGCACAACATGCAAATAATCATTATAATACATGCAAATTATCATAATGCATGCAAATAATCATTAAAACACAAAACCCAAAAGCAGTGACGTTGTCACGTTGTGTAAATGGTAAATAAAAACAGAATACAATGATTTGCAAATTCTTTTCAACTTATATTCAACTAAATAGACCGCACAGACAAGATATTTAACATTCTAACTGGAATGGAAAACATGTTTTTTTTGCAAATATTAGCTCATTGCGAATTTGATTCCTGCAACATGTTTCAAAAAAGCTGGCACAAGTGGCAAAAAAGAGTGAAAAAGTTGAGGAATGCTCATCAAAGACTTATTTGGAACATCCCACAGGAGAACAGGCAAATTGGGAACAGGTGGGTGCCATGATTGGGTATAAAAGCAGCTTCCATGAAATGCTCAGTCATTCACAAACAAGGACGGGGCGAGGGTCACCACTTTGTCAACAAATGCCTGAGCAAATTGTTGAAGAACAACATTTCTCAACAAGGAATTTAGGGATTTCACCATCTACGCTCCGTAATATCATCAAAAGGTTCAGACAATCTGGAGAAATCACTGCAGGTAAGCCATGATATTACACACCTTGGATCCCTCAGGCGGTACTGCATCAAAAAGCCACATCAGTGTGCAAAGGATATCACCACATGGGCTCAGGAACACTTCAGAAAACCACTGTCAGTGACTACAGTTGGTCGCTACATCTGTAAGTGCAAGTTAAAACTCTACTATGCAAAGCCAAAGCCATTTATCAACAACACCCAGAAACGCCGCTGGCTTCTAAGATGGACTGATGCAAAGTGGAAAAATGTTCTGTGGTCTGACGAGTCCACATTTCAAATTGTTTTTGGAAACTGTGGACGTCGTGTCCTCCGGACCAAAGAGGAAAAGAACCATCCGGATTGTTCTAGGGTGAAAGTGTAAAAGTCAGCATGTGTGATGGTATGGGGGTGTATTAGTGGCCAAGACATGGGTAACTTACACATCTGTGAAGGCACCATTAATGCTGAAAGGTACATACAGCTTTTGGAGCAACATATGTTGCCATCCAAGCATGGACGCCCCTGCTTATTTCAGCAAGACAATGCCAAGCCACGTGGCTTCAAAGTAAAAGAGTGCGGGTACTAGACTGGCCTGACTGTAGTCCAGACATTGAAAATGTGTGGCAGCTAAAATATGAGAAGGGAGACTGTTGAACAACTTAAGCTGTACATCAAGCAAGAATGGGAAAGAATTCCACTTCAAAAATGTGTCTCCTCAGTACCCAAACCTTTACTGGGTGTTGTTAAAAGGAAAGGCCATGTAACACACTGGTAAAAATGCCTTTTTTGCAATGTGTTGCTGCCATTCAATTCTGATTATTTGGGAAAAATACCAAAGTTTGTCAGTGTGAACATGAAATATCTTGTCTTTGCAGTCTATTCAATTGAATATAAGTTGAAAAGGATTTGTTGTATTCTGTTTATATTTACTATTTACACAACGTGACAACTTCACCGCTTTTGGCTTTTGTATACATCAGATATGAATATTGATCGTGTGTATGAAGATGTACAGTGTGTATTAAATATCAATATTAGTAGTATTAAATCTGGGATTATTTTCATTGCGTGTGCTCTCCATCATGCATCTCTCTCTCTCTCTCTCCCTCTGTCGCTCGCCCTCACCGTTGTAGCCATACTTGTCCAGGTTCTTCTTGAACTGCTCGGGCGAGAGGCCCGTGTCCTCGGTGATGCCAAAGTAGGACAGGACATCCTGGGACTCTTTCATGTGCGCGTTGTCCATGCCGGCTGAGGCCAAAGCAGCAGAAGTGAGCGACACACACACACACACACACACACACACGTAGGTGGAAGATACTCACAACGTTGTGTAGTCAAGTCGACGCACCACTTTTGTGTAGTGTGCGAGCCCCTCGCTTCAATCTCTCTCTCTCTCTCTCTGGGACCTCGCTCTCCTCCAGGAGGACTTGACAGGACGTGCAAGTTGGCAAACTCTTCTCCAAACTTTTATACGCGTGAAAAGGGCCCTCATTGGTGCGTGCTGGCCGCGCGCACGGCCCCCATTGGCTGCAGGCGCCACAAGTGGGGGGTGGGCGGGGTGAGAGGGCAACAACTGCAGAGGGGTCCGACGAGCTGGAAATAAGATGTGTAAAGGGGCCACTTGGTGAATGACAGCTAGGGGACACCGAGGGACACGCGGGGCCACTTTGTCCACCACTCGCCATGCACAGAAAAAAAAAAACATGCACACCTGAATCGCCATTATTAATCGGGCCCGTTCTAAATCCAGTCACAATTTTCCCCCCCAAAAAAAATTTTTTTTATTTACATCAAACATTTGTTTAGCCTTTTAAAAAATTCAATCGAAGCAGGAGGTAATACTTAAAAGGAAGATCTCCATCGAGACAGAGAGACTTTTAAAACTGAAGAAAGATAAGGAAGACTTCTACAGGAGCTGCGCATGGACTCATTTATACCTAAAGGTAAGACCATAATAACGTTTTTTTTAAAATTAAATGTGCTTTTCATGATAAGGTAAGCGCCGGAGTGAGAAGAGGGTTTTAAAATAATTAACGCATGCTTGCCTAACCCGCATGCTTTTGGTAAACGCAGGAGTGAGAAGAGGTTTTAAATTAATTAGCGCCCCTGCGGCTATTCAAGGAAATACGGTATGCATCATTGCAAGTCAAAATGATCAAGTCATATACAGTATATGATGTATTATTGACTAGCCACACAACCTATCTAGGTGAAACCCCGCAAATCATCTATTTATTTACTATATTGGTTATCTTTTAAATATATACAGAAATAAATGTTAATTGTTTGATTATAAAATGTTCTTTTTTAATTAGAGATGTCCGATAATATCGGCCTGCCGATATTATCGGCCGATATATGCGTTAAAATGTAATATCGGAAATTATCTGTATCGTTTTTTTTTATTATCGGTATCGTTTTTTTTTTTTTATTATTAAATCAACATAAAAAACACAAGATACACTTACAATTAGTGCACCAACCCAAAAAACCTCCCTCCCCCATTTACACTCATTCAGACAAAAGGGTTGTTTCTTTCTGTTATTAATATTGTGGTTCCTACATTATATATCAATATATATCAATACAGTCTGCAAGGGATACAGTCCGTAAGCACACATGATTGTGCGTGCTGCTGCTCCACTAATAGTACTAACCTTTAACACTTCATTTGACTCATTTTCATTCCTTACTAGTTTCTATGTAACTGTTTTTATATTGTTGTACTTTCTATTTTATTCAAGAAAATGTTTTTAATTTATTTATCTTATTTTACTAATTTTTTAAAAAAGTACCTTATCTTCACCATACCTGGTTGTCCAAATTAGGCATAATAATGTGTTAATTCCACGACTGCATATATCGGTTGATATCGGTATCGGTAATTAAAGAGTTGGACAATACCGGAATATCGGCAAAAAGCCATTATCGGACATCCCTATTTTTAATGTCACATTCAAACTGATGACAACGGTGTTGTTTATTATCACCTTTAAACCTCACTTGCCATGCAGTTGCACTTCCAAGACAATAAATGGCCGTACTAATGTTGCCTAACTCGGAAGTAGCTTTTTCCACAAAGCTGAACGTGTCGCGTTGCGCCCTACAAAGTGAGTATACTGTAAGTATCGTACTTATTACACGCCAGTTGTTTGATTGGAACATTCATCTCAGTTGTTGTTGTCGTTACCGAATTTAGAGGTGTCGAAATCGGAACGTAAAACCGCTAATGCTAATAGTAGCCTGTCTATGGCAAATCCAATGGAAATTAGCATCAGGCTAGCGCATTTTGGCAGAGTGGTACCTTCCATATGAGGAGGTGTGAACAAGTGATGACATAAATCATGGTCCCAATAACATTGCATCTAGTAGAGAATGTCTCATTTGCACCCCCTGGTGGTGAAATCTATCAAAATGAGGGTGGTCCCAAAAAGGAGGGATTTTTCAAATTGACTGTCGGTTTTAAAAGTGCTCCCCCTCTGGTCAACATATGAAATAACAAGTGTGTATAAAAATGTGAAGTGCTCCCCCTTCTGGCCAACATATGTAATAACAAGTCTGTGTAAGAAATTAAAATGCGCCCTTTGGCCAAAATTTATTAAAAATAAATAATTAAATATGTATATATAGACATACTGTCATAACTTGAAGTAAATAATGACGATTAAAAACCAATTACAAACAAATAATTAACTAAAAGTTTACCTTTTTTATATTTGCATAGAATGTATATATTATTAATGTTGTAAAAACAAATCTTTATATATCTAGAAAGGCTGGTCCTAAAGAGGTATGCATTTTTCGGAGGTCTCAAGAAGGTAACAAATACAAGAATGTGTGTGTGTTTGTTGACAAGCATCATGGGGGGCGGGGCATGAATGTTGTGGCGGCCAATCAGTGTGATGGATGCGGGAAGCACTTTTGGCCAGAAGTAGCAACATAGGAAGTGCAAGTTGTGTGTGTGTGTGTGTGTGTTGTTGTATTTCTACCCTTCTTGAGACACCAACAAGGAAAAGTACCTTCCATATGAGGAGGTGTGAACAAGTTAGGACATAAATGATGGTCCCAATACAGAAAACCATTGCATCTGATAGAGAATGTCTCATTTGCACCCCCTGGTGGTGAAATCTATTAAAATGAGGGTGGTCCCAAAAAGGAAGGATTTTTCAAATTGACTGTTGGTTTTAAAAGTGCTCCACCTCTGGTCAACATATGAAATAACAAGTGTGTGTAAAAATGTGAAGTGCTCCCCCCTCTGGCCAACATACGTAATAACAAGTGTGTGTAAGAAATTGAAATGCGCCCTTTGGCCAAAATGTATTTACAAAAATGAAATAAATATGTATATAGAGACATATTGTAATGTGAGGACATAAATCATGGTCCCAATAACATTGCATCTAGTAGAGAATGTCTCATTTGCACCCCCTAGTGGTGACATCTATCAAAATGAGGGTGGTCCCAAAAAGGAGGGATTTTTCAAATTGACTGTGTGTCGCTTTTAAAAGTGCTCACCCTCTGGTCAACATATGAAATAACAAGTGTGCGTAAACATTTGAAGTGCTCCCCCTGTGGCCAACACATGTAAGAAATCGAAATGTGCCCCCTTTGGCCAAAAATATATTTTTTTATATAAATAAATAAATATGTTTATAGAGACATACTATAATAACGAAGTAAATATTGAAGATTAAAAACCAATTACAAACAAATAATTAACTAAAAGTTTAACTTTGTTATATTTGCATAGAATGTATATATTATTAATGTTGTAAATACACATCTTTATGTATCTAGAAAGGGTATTTCTACCCTTCTTGAGACATCAACAAGGAAAAGTACCTTCCATATGAGGAGGTGTGAACAAGTTAGGACATAAGTCATGGTCCCAATACAGAAAACCATTATTTATCAAAATGAGGGTGGTCCCAAAAAGGAGGGATTTTTCAAATTGACTGTGTGTCGGTTTTAAAAGTGCTCCCCCTCTGGTCAACATATGAAATAACAAGTGTATGTAAAAATTTGAAGTGCTCCCCCTCTGGCCAACATATGTAATAACAAGTGTTTGTAAGAAATTTAAATGCGCTCACTTTGGCCAAAATCAATTAAAAATAAATATATATATATGTATACATATATATATATCATATTTCCTTGAATAGCCGCAGGGGCGCTAATTAATTTAAAACCTCTTCTCACTCCTGCGGTTACCAAAACCATGCGGAATGGGCAAGCATGCGCTAATTATTTTAAAACCTCTTCTCACTCCGGCGCTTACCTTATCATGAAAAGAACATTTAATTAAAAAAAAACGTTATTATGATCTTACCTTTACTTGTAAATGAGTCCATGTGCAACTGCTTCTGATCAAAGGCAGTCTTTCTTATCTTTCTTCAGTTGTAAAAGTCTCTGGAGATATTCCTTTAATTATTACCTCCTGCTTCAATTGAGATTCCAGTTTAGAAAACTGTTTTATTTTAGATATGTAATCCTCCATGGTAAAAGTGCAAGCAAACGATCTGCTCATGCTTGCTGCTTGTTGTCTTCTTCTGCAGTACCGGTCTCCTGCAGTACTGGTAGTCGCAAGAAGGATCACTAGCGCCCTCTACCACCAGGAGGCGGGAGTCATTTAATGACTCATAGTGCCAAGCATGCGCTAATTATTTTGCTAAACGAGTTTGACCCGGCTGTAATTCTAGGCAGGCGAATACTATATTCTCGGCGGCAATTCAAGGAAATACGGTGTGTGTGTGTATATATATATATATATATATATATATATATATATATATGGGCGGCAATTCAAGGAAATACGGCATATATATATATATATATATATATATATATATATATATATATATATATATATATATATATATATATATATATATATATATATATATATATATATATATAGACATACTGTCATAACTTGAAGTAAATAATGAAGATTAAAAACCAATTATAAACAAATTAACTAAAAGCTTACCTTTTTTATATTTGCATAGTATGTATATATTATTAATGTTGTAAATAAAAATCTTTATATATCTAGAAAGGCTGGTCCTAAAGAGGTAGGCATTTTTCGGAGGTCTCAAGAAGGCATTAAATACAAGAATGTCAACTTCAACCCTTGACTAACACGTTCTCCCCTCCGCATCCCACCTCCCCGGATTGTAAATAACCAAATGTAAATAATCAAATGTATATACTTGTTCTTTTGCTTTCTGAACCCACTATGTTCTCTGCTGGCTGTACATATCCTACCAAGTCACACCTACACGGTTTCAATGTCCATTTCTCTGGTGATGCAATTGTTGATGACTGAAGTGCTGATATCAACTCAACCAGGGGTGTCCAAACTTTTTCCACTGAGGGCCGCACACGGAAAAATTAAAGCATGTGGGGGCCATTTTGATATTTTTCATTTTCAAACCATAACAAAATATATGCATTTTTTAAATTTATTTTACCTTTAGGGGTCCCGGGGACCATAAAGGGTCTCAGTCATTAAAATGTTAAAAATAAGTCAGATTATTATTTTTTTTAAATTATTTAACGCTTACAGTAAATCTCTATATCAACTACAAGTTGATATAAAGTAATAAAAATTTAAAAAAATGTTTTATGGCTTTTCTGTCAAAAACAACTTAGTTTTTTTATAGTAAAACTGAAATATGCAGTATTTAGTAATTAGAGCCCTAAAAGATCAATAATGCAGGACACCATTGATTTTAATTCTTTCATATTTTTGAGTAATCACAGTGAAAAGATAAATAAAAAATCACTAAATATATTTGGGATCCAAAAGGTGCCCCACTCATAAAGTGATACATTTTTATTAGGTTTTTCTTTTACTCTCATCACTTAAAGGCCTACTGAAATGATTTTTTTTTATTTAAACGGGAATAGCAGATCCATTCTATGTGTCATACTTGATCATTTCGCGATATTGTCATATTTTTGCTGAAAGGATTTAGTAGAGAAAATCGACGATAAAGTTCGCAACTTTTACTCGCTGATAAAAAAAAAGCCTTGCCTGTAGCGGAAGTAGCGTGACGTCACAGGAGCTAGTATTCCTCACAATTCCCCGTTGGTTACAATGGAGCGAGAGAGATTCGGACCGAGAAAGTGACGATTACCCCATTAATTTGAGCGAGGATGAAAGATTCGTGGATGAGGAACGTTACAGTGAAGGACTTGAGAGGCAGCGATGGACGTATCTTTTTTCACTCTGACCGTAACTTAGGTACAAGCTGGCTCATTGGATTCCACACTCTCTCCTTTTTCTATTGTAGATCACAGATTTGTATTTTAAACCACCTGGGATACTATATCCTCTTGAAAATGAGAGTCGAGAACGCGAAATGGACATTCAGTGCCTTTTATCTCCACGACAATACATCGGCGAAATGCTTTAGCTACGAGCTAACGTGATAGCATCTTGCTTTAACTGCATATAGAAACAAAAAAATAAACCCCTGACTGGAAGTATAGATAGAAAATCAACAATACTATTAAACCGTGGACATGTAAATACACGGTTAATGCTTTCCAGGCTGGCGAAGGTTAACAATGCTGTGCTAACGACGCCATTGAAGCTAACTTAGCAACAGGACTGCACAGAGCTATGCTAAAAACATTAGCTCTCCACCTACGCCAGCCAGCCCTCATTTGCTCATCAACACCCGTGCTCACCTGCGTTCCAGCGATCGGCAGAAGGACGAAGGACTTCACCCGATGCGTTTGGCGGCCCGGAGACGTAGGAAGTCAAGGTGAGGTCGGCGGCTAGCGCGGCTAGCGCTCCAACAAAGTCCTCCTGGTTGTGTTGCTGTAGTCCGCTGCTAATACACCGATCCCACCTACAACTGTCTTCTTTGCAGCCTTCATTGTTCATTAAACAAATTGCAAAAGATGTCCAGAATACTGTGGAATTATGAAATGAAAACAGAGCTTTTTGTATAGGATTCTACGGGGTTACTCGGACTTCGTCACGCGCATACGTCATCATACATAGACGTTTTCAAGCGGAAGTTTAGCGGGAAATTTAAAATGTCACTTTATAAGTTAACCCGGCCGTATTGGCATGTGTTGCAATGTTAAGATTTCATCATTGATATATAAACTATCAGACTGCGTGGTCGCTAGTAGTGGCTTTCAGTAGGCCTTTAAGATTTCATCATTGATGTATAAACTATCAGACTGCGTGGTCGGTAGTAGTGGCTTTCAGTAGGCCTTTAAGTTACGAGATCAACTTCAGATATATCTGTCCATTTTATGCAGGAACTATTATTTCATTTGTTTTTATGCGCTTTTGTCAAAGAAAACTTTGACGTTTTTATACGGCTACTACACAACATATGCAATATTTACCACATAAAACATTTTAAAAGTGAAATATTTGAAGTAATTGGAGCCCTGAAAATAATTCCTTATAACATGGATTTTTTGTCTTTTTTTTTTAGCAATGGCAAAAAAAGAAAAATGAAGACAAACGAAGAAAAAAAACAGCCTGCACGGCAGCTTTTGTGTCAACATTGCAACTTTTTCTCCTTAGATTTCACCTCATTCCACTTTTTTTAATGTTCTTTTTTATTTTTTACAATAGTATTTCCAGAATGTGTGGCGGGCCGGTAAACAATTAGCTGCGGGGCCGCAAATGGCCCCCGGGCTGCACTTTGGACACCCTCCGGATCGTAAATATTGTACATAATGTAAATAATTCGATGTATATAAAACGTATTGGGGTGTTACCATTTAGTGGTCAATTGTACGGAATATGTACTGTACTGTGCAATCTACTAATAAAAGTTTCAATCAATCAATCAATCAGTGTGTGTGTTTGTTGACAAGCATCATGGGGGCGGGGCATGAATATTGTGGCAGCCAATCAGTGTGATGGATGTGGTAAGCACTTTTGGCCAGAAGTAGCAACATATAAAGTTGTGTGTGTGTGTGTGAGTGTGTGAGAGAGTGTGTGTGTGTGTGTGTGAGTGTGTGTGTAACTGTACCTTTAGCAGCAGTTGTGTATAAAAATAGTGTCACACAATGGCAGAATCTCACGGTTCTTTCGGGAAGCTGTAAGAATGTGACACATTGCGGGCGAGGACGCCCCCTCCTCCTCCTCCTCCTCCGTCCCAGACGCGACTTGAAGGTGACATGAAGACGTGATTTAAGGCGCGATGATGATATCAAAAAGGCCTTCTAGGAAAGTCTGCGCTCTTGGCAGCCATCTTGGTGTGACGCCTTCAGGTGCTTATTTCAGGCTGGGAAAAGTCTGCGTCGCACTTTTCAAAGTGTCAAACAATAACCCGCGCTTGCGTGCGCTGAAGAATTTATCATGCCGACATGTTGTTTGTAAACGTCCTTTCTGTCGTCACTTTGCCTTTTTGTAACTTTTTATGGCGGAATGTCAAAGCTTCTCGCAGGCGCAGCAGCTGAAACTGTCAGGAAGAACATCAGCGCAAACTCGCGAAGGAGCCGGCAGATGATTGGTTGTTGGAGGGAAGGGGCGGGATCTGTGCTTCCAGCTTCCTTTCTTGATTGGTCGCTTTTACCTTTCTAATTGATAAGATAGTAAATGACTATAAAGATATAGAAAATAAATACAACAATCAATAATCCATACAAGATACTTATTTTTTGAAGACATAATGATAAATAAAATGTTTTTATATAATGATATAATTAAATGCTGACATAGTTTGCACAATAATACATTCAGTATGTAAACAATATGACTTCAATGCTGATACAAAACAAACAGTGTACAAATAATGACAAACAAATAATAATAATCATGTCTACTAGCTGGAAGGCTTGAAACATAAGTATAAGTTGTGTTGTCAAACGGAATGTTTTTCAAATCAATTATGTACAGAAATTAAATATGTTCGAATTATTGGTATTACTGTGAAATAGTAATTTTGTAGTTATGTTTGTGATAGTCTATAAATATACATTCAATTGACTATAGAGTAAAACAACATTGCACAATGACATTGAAAGAGTAAACAATAAAAATAGAGAAAATAAATACAAAATACAATAATTTATACAATAAGCAATACAATAATTAATGTTTAATAAATAATAGTCCATAAGAACATTGACATGATCAGCACAATACTATATAAAAACACTATACTGAATGCAAAATTACTATTTTTTTATATTACTATTTTACAGCAATACCAATATTTAAATTGGTATTACTGTAAAATTGTAATTTGAGATACCGGTAATTATATTTGTGATTGTCTATATTTAAATATTTATTTGACTCTATGTAGTAAAATAACATTACAATGACAAATAATAAACATGAAGAAAATGAATACAAAAAGCAATATTTAGTATATTAAGGCAATACAGTAACGAGTGTTTAATGATTAACAATACATAAAATATCTATATACAATGGCAAAAGTGTTGACATAAATACAAATAAACAATAAATATTGACATGATTTGCACATAAATATATAAAAAATACTTCACATGTGTTATATAAATATAAAACTGATACAAAATAAAAAGTTTACAAATAATGAAAAACAAATCATAATAGAATGCATAGCTTGCTGTTACAATACATTCACTTGGAGCAGGAAAAAAAATGTTGGTTGTCAGCAGAATGTTTTTAAAACATGTTTGTAGAAATTAAATAATCAATAACATTAAAACACTATTTTACAGTAATAATAATTTAAATGATTAAATTGGTCCTAATGCAAAATAGTACATTTAAATAATTGTGATTGTCTATAATCAAATATTCAATTTACTGTATTTAGTAAAATAACACTACAATAAAAAGAAATAAACTACTAAAACAAATCAAATAATACAAAAAGCAATAATTCATATATCAAAGAAATACAATATTACATTTTTAATAAATACTAATAAACTAAATAGAAAGATGTTGTTGACACAATTTAAAAAGTAACATATAAAAAGTATGTTGCAAGTTGTGTATAATTACAATGCCAATACAACATCGTACAACAACGCCGAGAGTGCACCTGTAGCATGGCGGCCATCTTGGTAGGAAAGGAGCGGGAGACGTTAAAGATGAAAGGACATGGAACACGTTAAAGGAGCACAGAGCTGATGCAACCAGCTGCCACCTCAGAGGCGCTACTTCTACATACAGCTACAAAAGTCAAACAACGAAAAAACCAAAAAAAATAGCAATAATACAAATTGCGCACCTGTGATTGTAAAATACATAGACAAAAAAAAACACCAAAAAACAAACAGAAAGATAAATAATCATACTGTTACGGACACAAATAGCTAGCTGATAAAATGAAGTAGTTTGAAGCTAAAAAAATGGAGAAAAAATCGTTCAAAAGGGAAAATTGTGTTTTTAAAAACGTAAAGGTAATATAAGAATGGATAAAGAAGGGATTAGTGTAATGTTATCAATGAAGGAGTTGAACTAGTTGTGGTGGTTGTCCTCTCATGCCCTCCTGCCACCACGTGCCATGAGAAGTGCCCCTGCCATGTGACCCCGCTCTTAAACCTGCCTCCCTGACACCTTCAAGCAAAGTCACGCCGACGCTCAGCTTCCTCCTTTCATGCTCCCACAAGGAGTGAGTCCCAACGTGCTAAAGTGACAACTCGTCCGCAGCGAGATGTGCTTGCCATCAAAACACCCAGCGCAAACACACACTGTACATATACACAATGTAACACACTCTACATATACACCATGTAACACACACCGACATACACAATGTAACACACTGTACATATACACAATGTAACACACTGTACATATACACAATGTAACACTGTAAATATACACCATGTAACACTTTAATCATACATAAAGTAACACACTGTAAATATACACCATGTAACACACTGTAAATATTCACCATGTAACACACTTTAATCATACATAAAGTAACACACTGTAAATACACACCATGTAACACACTGTAAATATACACCATGTAACACACACAGACATACACAATGCAACACACTGTGTAAATATACACAACGTAACACACTGTATAAATATACACCATGTAACACACACTGACATATACACACTGTGTAAATATACACAATGTAACACACTGTAAATATACACACTGTAATACACTGTACATATACACAATGCAACACACTATGTAAATATACACAATGTAACACACTCTAAATATACACAATGTAACACACTGTGTACATATACACAATGTAACACACTGTTAATATACACTATGTAACACACTGTAAATATACAAAATGCAACACACTGTAAATATACACTATGTAACATACTGTAAATATACACGATGTAACATATTGTAAATATACACCATGTAACACACTGTAAATATACACCATGTAACACACTGTAAATATACACAATGTAACACACTGTATAAATATACACAATGTAACACACTGTATAAATATACACAATGTAACATGCTGTGTAAATATACACAATGTAACACACTGTACATATACACAATGTAACACACTGTGTTAATATTCACAATGTAACACACTGTATAATTATACACAATGTAACATACTGTGTAAATATACACAATGTAACATACTGTGTAAATATACACAATGTAACACACTGTACATATACACAATGTAACACACTGTGTTAATATTCACAATGTAACACACTGTATAATTATACACAATGTAACATACTGTGTAAATATACACAATGTAACATACTGTGTAAATATTCACAATGTAACACACTGTGTTAATATTCACAATGTAACACACTGTGTAAATATACACAATCCAACACACTGTAAATATACACCATGTAACACTCACTGTAAATATACATATACATATATATATATAATTTATTAATATACATAGTGTATATATTTATAAAGTATATACATATAAATACATATATATATATATATATATATATATATATATATATATATATATATATATATATATCATCATCAGGCCTCCGTCAGTCGTAACGACTATGGAAACTGCGCCAGTCCAGAGGTCAAGTTTAAACTCAGCGACAACGCCTGCTGTGGCTGATGAGTCCGATGTGGGAGAGGCAAACACGGCCGCATTTACTGCAGATGTAGCTGGAAGGCGCAACTGCAGGAGTGCGTGTCTTCCGCTTGGTTCTTTTTTCATTGGCTGTGGCATGGATCTTTTCCTCGCCAGTCTTCAGCTGTTTGTGAAGGACACTGCGCCATTTGCTGCGGTCAGCTGCTGCATCTTCCCAGTGTTCAGTGTTTATGTCCAGGGCTTTCATGTCCCGCTTGCAGACATCTTTGAAGCGCAGTTTTGGCCGGCCAACAGATCTCTTGCCAGAGCCAAGTTCGCCATACAGGATGTCCTTTGGGATACGTCCATCCTCCATACGGCACACGTGGCCGAGCCAACGCAGCCTGCGTTGTCTGAGCAGCGTGAACATGGTAGGAAGACCAGCGCGTTCGAGGACCTGGGCATTCGTCACCTTGTCACTCCAATGGATGCCGAGGATGCGGCGAAGGCAGCGCATGTGGAAGGTGTTCAGTTTGCGCTCCTGTTTGGAGTATGTTGTCCATGTTTCGCTGCCGTAGAGAAGAGTGCTGACGATGCAGGCGTTGTACACTGCCATCTTGGTAGGAGTTGTCAGCTTCCGGTTCTCCCAGACGCGGGTCGTGAGGCGCCCTAGGGTTGTGGCAGCTTTGCTAATACGTTTGTTGATCTCACCGTCGAGGGACAGATTGTCACTGATGGTGGATCCCAGGTATGTAAATTGGTGTACGACTTTGAGTTGGTACTCATCGATTGTGATGGCTGGTGGAGTGTCCACTTCCTGACTCAGCACATTGGTCTTTTTTAGGCTGATGGTAAGCCCGAAGTCTTTGCAGGCCTGGGAGAATCTGTCCATAAGGCACTGGAGTTCTTGTTCAGTGTGTGAAACGATGGCGGCATCATCAGCAAAAAGCATGTCCCGAATGATTGTCTCACGGACTTTGGTCCTTGCTTTAAGACGGGCTAGGTTGAAAAGTCGGCCGTCAGATCTGGTACGTAGATATACCCCTTCTGTTGCAGTCCCAAAAGCATGATTGATGAGCAGGGCAAAGAAGATGCCGAAAAGGGTAGGAGCAAGGACGCAACCTTGCTTGACTCCGCTCTTAATGTCAAATGGGTTGGATATGCTACCCTCATACTGGATGGTTGCCTTCATGTCGTCATGAAAAGATCTAATGAGGCTATGGAGCTTTGGAGGGCATCCGATCTTGGGTAGGATGCTGAAGAGCCCTTCTCTGCTAACCAGGTCGAAAGCCTTGGTCAGGTCAATGAAGGATATGTACAGGGGCTTCTGTTGTTCCCTGCATTTCTCCTGAAGTTGGCGTAGGGAGAATATCATGTCCACTGTAGAGCGCTTGGCGCGAAAGCCGCATTGAGATTCCGGGTAAATGCGCTCAGCAAGTTTTTGAAGGCGGACAAGCACAACACGGGCATAGAGTTTCCCTACGATATTCAGGAGGGAGATGCCCCTGTAATTGTTACAGTCGCTCCTGTCACCCTTATTTTTGTAAAGGGTGACAATCTTGGCATCTCTCATGTCTTGCGGCACGGCTCCCTCTTTCCAGCACTGGCAGAGGACATCATGCAAAGGCTGCAGGAGGGTGTCTTTACAGTGCTTGATGAGGTCTGGGGGGATGCCATCAGTACCAGGTGCTTTGCCAGTTGCTAAGCTGTCGATCGCTTTGTGAAGTTCAGCAAGTGTTGGTTCAGCATCTAATTCCTCAATGATGGGCAGCTGTTCAATGGCATCAAGGGCTGAGGCGACGACAGTGTTCTCTCTGGAATAGAGTTCTGAATAGTGCTCTACCCATCTGTCCATCTGCTTGCCCTTGTCAGTGATATATTCCCCACTGGTGGTCTTTAGGGTGGCTGTTTTGCTCTGTGTTGGACCCAGAGCAGTCTTGATGCCCTCGTACATCCCCCTGATGTTACCTGAGGTAGCTGCAGACTGGATGGATTCACTGAGTTGTTGCCAGTATTCATTGGCACAATGTCTTGCAGTCTGTTGCACTTTGCTTCTTGTAGTTCTCAGTGCTTGCAGGGACTTCTCATTTGGGGAGCGTTTGTATTCAGCGAGGGCAGCTCGCTTTGCTTCAATGACGGGGGTCATCTCACTGGACTTGGCAACAAACCAGTCGTTGTTTTTGAAGATCTTCCTCCCAAAAGTCGCAAGGGCTGTTTTCTGAATGGCCTCCCTGAGGTGGCCCCATTTCTCAGAGGCAGAGTAGTGCTGGTGTTCTTCAGATAGGATGTTGTTGAGAGACTTGGCAAACTCTTCTACTTTCTCTGGAAGATGCATGCTGGTGGAATCAATGCGGGGCTTGCCTTTCTGTTTGGAGTTGTGAAACATTTTTGGTTGTAGCCTGATCTTGCAACAGACAAGTGAATGGTCGGTGTCGCAGTCTGCGCTGTGGTAACTACGAGTAACGAGCACAAACTTGAGGCTGGCTTGTCGGATCAGGATCATGTCTAGCTGATGCCAATGCTTTGAGCGGGGATGGCGCCATGTCA
>NC_084755.1:39339471-39356971 GCF_033978785.1 Entelurus aequoreus | reverse complement strand
TGTTTGTGTGTGTGTGTGTATATGATACGTGTATGTGTGTGTGTCTATATGATACGTGTGTGTGTGTGTATATGAGATATGTATGTGTGCGTGTCTATATGATACATGTGTGTGTGTATATATGATACGTGTATGTGTGCGTGTCTATATGATACGTGTGTGTGTGTGTATATGAGATATGTATGTGTGCGTGTCTATATGATACGTGTGTGTGTGTGTCTATATGATACATGTGTGTGTGTGTGTGTCTATATGATACGTGTGTGTGTGTGTGTGTGTCTATATGATACGTGTGTGTGTGTAAATGAGATGTGTATGTGTGCGTGTCTATATGATACGTGTGTGTGTGTGTGTGTCTATATGATACGTGTGTGTGTGTGTGTGTGTGTGTCTATATGATACGTGTGTGTGTGTAAATGAGATGTGTATGTGTGCGTGTCTATATGATATGTGTGTGTGTGTGTATATGAGATATGTATGTGTGCGTGTCTATATGATACGTGTGTGTGTGTGTGTATATGAGATATGTATGTGTGCGTGTCTATATGATACGTGTGTGTGTGTGTGTGTGTGTATATGAGATATGTATGTGTGCGTGTCTATATGATACGTGTGTGTGTGTGTGTGTACATGAGATATGTAAGTGTGCGTGTCTATATGATATGTGTGTGTGTGTGTGTGTCTATATGATACATGTGTGTGTGTGTGTGTGTCTATATGATACGTGTGTGTGTGTAAAGGAGATGTGTATGTATGTGTGTCTATATGATACGTGTGTGTGTGTGTCTATATGATACGTGTGTGTGTGTGTGTGTGTGTCTATATGATACGTGTGTGTGTGTAAATGAGATGTGTATGTGTGTGTGTCTATATGATACGTGTGTGTGTGTGTGTATATGAGATATGTATGTGTGCGTGTCTATATGATACGTGTGTGTGTGTGTGTATATATGATACGTGTGTGTGTGTGTGTGTGTGTGTCTATATGATACGTGTGTGTGTGTAAATGAGATGTGTATGTGTGCGTGTCTATATGATACGTGTGTGTGTATATGAGATATGTATGTGTGCGTGTCTATATGATATGTGTGTGTGTGTGTCTATATGATACGTGTGTGTGTGTGTGTGTCTATATGATACGTGTGTGTGTGTGTATATGAGATATGTATGTGTGCGTGTCTATATGATGTGTGTGTGTGTGTGTGTGTGTCTATATGATACGTGTGTGTGTGTGTGTGTCTATATGATACGTGTGTGTGTGTAAATGAGATGTGTATGTGTGCGTGTCTATATGATACGTGTGTGTGTATATGAGATATGTATGTGTGCGTGTCTATATGATATGTGTGTGTGTGTGTCTATATGATACGTGTGTGTGTGTGTGTGTCTATATGATACGTGTGTGTGTGTGTGTGTGTGTCTATATGATACGTGTGTGTGTGTAAATGAGATGTGTATGTGTGCGTGTCTATATGATACGTGTGTGTGTGTGTATATGAGATATGTATGTGTGCGTGTCTATATGATATGTGTGTGTGTGTGTGTGTCTATATGATACGTGTGTGTGTGTGTGTGTGTCTATATGATACGTGTGTGTGTGTAAATGAGATGTGTATGTGTGCGTGTCTATATGATACGTGTGTGTGTGTGTGTGTGATACGTATTTCACACACACACACACACACACACACACACACACACACACACACACACACACACACACACACACAGGTCTATTCTTGGCGTGCTGTGGGGTGGAAGGTGTGTGTCCCCCCCCCCCCCCCCCCCCCCCAGAGCTGCAGCCTTACAAGGACCACTAGGGTGGACACGGTTGCTAGGAAACCAGCCATGTTTGCAGCATCAGCACATGACCATCATCATCATCATCATCATCCTTCCTCCTCCATGTCATCATCATCATCACCATCCTTCCTCCTCCATGTCATCATCATCATCCTCATCATAATCATCATCCTCATCATCATCATCACCATCACCCTTCCTCCTCCATGTCATCACTATCACCATCCTCATCATCATTATCACCATCCTTCCTCCTCCATGTCATCATCATCCTCATCATAATCATCATCATCATAATCATTACCACCATCATCATCATCCTCATCATAATCATCATCATCATAATCATTACCACCATCATCATCATCATCACCACCATCACCCTTCCTCCTCCATGTCATCACTATCACCATCCTCCTCATCATCATCATCCTCATCACCATCCTTCCTCCTCCATGTCATCACTATCACCATCCTCCTCCTCATCATCATTATCACCATCCTCCTCCTCATCATCATTATCACCATCCTCCTCCTCATCATCATTATCACCATCCTTCCTCCTCCATGTCATCATCATCATCATCATAATCATCATCATCAAAATCATCACCACCATCATCCTCATCATCATCATTAACACCATCCTTCCTCCTCCATGTCATCATCATCATCATCATAATCATCATCATCAAAATCATCACCACCATCATCCTCATCATCATCATAATCATCACCACCATCATCCTTCCTCCTCCATGTCATCATCATCAAAATCATCACCACCATCATCCTCATCATCATCATAATCATCACCACCATCATCATCCTCATCATCATCAGTATCATCACCACCATCATCCTCATCATCATCAGTATCATCACCACCATCATCCTCATCATCATCAGTATCATCACCACCATCATCCTCATCATCCTCATAATCATCACCACCATCATCATCATCATCATCATAATCATCACCACCATCATCCTCATCATCATCAGTATCATCACCACCATCATCCTCATAATCATCACCACCATCATCCTCATCATCATCATAATCATCACCACCATCATCATCCTCATCATCATCAGTATCATCACCACCATCATCCTCATCATCATCATAATCATCACCACCATCATCCTCATCACCATCATCATCATCACCACCATCATCCTCATCATCATCAGTATCATCACCACCATCATCCTCATCATCCTCATAATCATCACCACCATCATCATCATCATCATCATAATCATCACCACCATCATCCTCATCATCATCATAATCATCACCACCATCATCATCATCATCATCACCACCATCATCCTCATCATCATCAGTATCATCACCACCATCATCCTCATCATCATCAGTATCATCACCCTCATCATCATCATAATCATCACCACCATCATCCTCATCACCATCATCATCATCACCACCATCATCCTCATCATCATCAGTATCATCACCACCATCATCCTCATCATCATCATAATCATCGCCACCATCATCATCATCATCATAATCATCACCACCATCCTCATCATCATCATAATCATCACCACCATCATCATCATCATCAGTATCATCACCACCATCATCCTTCCTCCTCCATGTCATCACTATCACCATCCTCCTCCTCATCATCATTATCATCATCCTTCCTCCTCCATGTCATCATCATCATCATCATCATCACCACCATCACCCTTCCTCCTCCATGTCATCACTATCACCATCCTCCTCATCATCATCATCCTCATCACCATCCTTCCTCCTCCATGTCATCATCATCATCCTCATCATAATCATCATCCTCATCATCATCCTTCCTCCTCCATGTCATCATCATCATCATCATCATCACCACCATCACCCTTCCTCCTCCATGTCATCACTATCACCATCCTCCTCATCATCATCATCCTCATCACCATCCTTCCTCCTCCATGTCATCATCATCATCCTCATCATAATCATCATCCTCATCATCATCCTTCCTCCTCCATGTCATCATCATCATCATCATAATCATCATCATCAAAATCATCACCACCATCATCCTCATCATCATCATAATCATCACCACCATCATCCTTCCTCCTCCATGTCATCATCATCAAAATCATCACCACCATCATCATCATCATAATCATCACCACCATCATCCTTCCTCCTCCATGTCATCATAATCATCATCATCCAAATCATCACCACCATCATCCTCATCATCATCAGTATCATCACCACCATCATCCTCATCATCATCAGTATCATCACCACCATCATCCTCATCATCATCAGTATCATCACCACCATCATCCTCATCATCATCATAATCATCACCACCATCATCCTTCCTCCTCCATGTCATCATCATCATCATCATAATCATCATCATCCTCATCAGTATCATCACCACCATCATCCTCATCATCACCACCATCATCCTCATCACCACCATCATCCTTCCTCCTCCATGTCATCATCATCATCATCATAATCATCATCATCCTCATCATCATCAGTATCATCCCCACCATCATCCTCATCATCATCAGTATCATCACCACCATCATCCTCATCATCATCAGTATCATCACCACCATCATCCTCATCATCATCAGTATCATCACCACCATCATCCTCATCATCATCAGTATCATCACCACCATCATCCTTCCTCCTCCATGTCATCACTATCACCATCCTCCTCCTCATCATCATTATCATCATCCTTCCTCCTCCATGTCATCATCATCCTCATCATAATCATTACCACCACCATCATCATCATCATCATTATAATCATCACCAGCATCATCATCATCCTACTACTCCTCATCATCATCATCATCATCATCATCCTCCTCCTCCTCAACTTGCTTTTAAGTGGTCAAAGCCAGCATGCAATCAATGGTCAAAGGTAACTGCAGTAATGCAACTTGAAGCCAGCATGCAATCAATGGTCGAAGGTAACTGCAGTAATGCAACTTGAAGCCAGCAGTTCAAACAAACAAATGAAGAAAGTTGAGTAAGCAAATGAAGAAGTTAAGCATATCAAAGTAAGCATTTCCGATCTTCATCAAACGAACAAGTGTATTAGATTGATGTTGTTGCGCTATATTATGAACTAGACACGGTGTTATATTTTATTTTGAAGTATCGCTTTTATTTTTGAAGAACCGGATGTTCGCTGTTTTCTCGTTTGTTTACTTCCTCTTGCTTCGGACTTTTGAGTCGGAAGATAATAGTTATTCACTTTCTGTTGTAAATATTCTTCCTAAACGTTCTTAAATACTTGAAAAGTTAACACAATAATGTTGTGGCGTGTAAGTTATTTTCCTGCACAATTCTGATAATGAAGAAGTAGAGCGTCGACTGTGGGAATTGTTTGCATTGACGCATGTTGTTTACACCACAGGAGCACAAATCCCTCCGCCAGTGAAGCTGAGACCTCTGTGTGTCTGTGTGTGTAAAACGACGGCTTGGTGAAGTGTCTTTTATTTCAAAAACTACACAACGCAGACTAAGACTCACTATTCGAGCATTTTCACCGACCTTTGGTGTGTTTGTAGAATGTTGTAGAGTAGATCTTGCTGCATGTTTGGTGAGTGAGTCTGACTGAACCTCCATTCCTCTTCAGGTGCCTTCAGTCATTTGGCGGTTATTTTCCCGTGGCATTCTGGGAAATGTAGTTCTCAACGGGTTTGACCGTGTAGTTTTCCACCATGGAGGGCGTGGATTGACACTTGACTGACACTTCTGGGTGTTTAACTCCACACCAATTATGAGCTATGGCCAAAATATTAGGTACACCTTTATCCAAGTCATTAGATATGGCCAAAATATTAGGTACACCTTTATCCAAGTCATTAGATATGGCCAAAATATTAGGTACATGTTTTTTTTTTCAAATGATTAGCTATGGCCAAAATATTAGGTACACCTTTATGGCCAAAATATTAGGTACATGTTTTTTTTTCTTTTTCAAATGATTAGCTATGGCCAATTTATTAGGTACACCTTAATCCAAATGATTAGCTATGGCCAAAATATTAGGTACACCCTTATTCAAATTATTAACTAAGGCCACACTATTAGGTACACCTTTCTCATCCCAAATGATTAACTATGGCCAAAATATTAGGTACACCTTTATCCAAATTATTAACTGTGGCCAATTTATTAGGTACACCTTAATCCAAATTATTAGCTATGGCCAAAATATTAGGTACACCTTTATGGCCAAAATATTAGGTACATGTTTTTTTTGTTTTTTTCAAATTATTAGCTATGGCCAAAATATTAGGTACACCTTTATCCAAATTATTAACTGTGGCCAATTTATTAGGTACACCTTTTTTCCCCCCGAATGATTAGCTATGGCCAAAATATTAGGTACACCTTATCCAAATTATTAACTATGGCCAAAATATTAGGTACACCTTTATGGCCAAAATATTAGGTACACCTTTATGGCCAAACTATTAGGTACACCTTCTTTTCCCAAATGATTAGCTATGGCCAAAATATTAGGTACACCTTAATCCAAATTATTAGCTATGGCCAAAATATTAGGTACATGTTTTTTTTTTTTTTTTTCAAATGATTAGCTATGGCCAAAATATTAGGTACACCTTTATGGCCAAAATATTAGGTACATGTTTTTTTTTTTTTTTTCCAAATGATTAGCTATGGCCAAAATATTAGGTACACCTTAATCCAAATTATTAGCTATGGCCAAAATATTAGGTACATGTTTTTTGGTTTTTTTTCAAATGATTAGCTATGGCCAAAATATTAGGTACACCTTTATGGCCAAAATATTAGGTACATGTTTTTGTTTTTTTTCCCCAAATTACTAGCTATGGCCAAAATATTAGGTACACCTTTATCCAAATTATTAGCTATGGACAAATTATTAGGTACACCTTTATGGCCAAAATATTAGGTACATGTTTTTTGTTTTTTTTTCAAATGATTAGCTATGGCCAATTTATTAGGTACACTTTATCCAAATGATTAGCTATGGCCAAAATATTAGGTACACCTTAATCCAAATTATTAGCTATGGCCAAAATATTAGGGACACCTTTATGGCCAAAATATTAGGTACATGTTTTTTTTTGTTGAAATTATTAGCTATGGCCAATTTATTAGGTACACCTTTATCCAAAGTATTAGCTATGTCCAAAATAGTAGGTACATGTTTTTGTTTTTTTTCAAATTAGCTATATCCAATTTATTAGGTACACCTTTGTTTCCAAATTATTACCTATGGACAAATTATTAGCTATGGCCAAAATATTAGGTACATGCTTTTTTCTTTCTTTCAAATGATTAGCTATGGCCAAAATATTAGGTACACCTTTATCCAAATTATTAGCTATGGCCAAAATATTAGGTACACCTCAATCAAAATGATTTAACTACAGCCAAACCATTAGGTACACCTTTTTTCCCCACAATTTATTAACTATGGCCAAACTATTAGGTACACCTTTCTTTTCCCAAATGATTAACTATGTCCAAAATATTAGACACACCTTTTTTTCCCAAATAATTAGCTATGGCCAAAATATTAGGTACTCCTTAATACAAATGATTAGCTATGGCCAAAATATTAGGTACACCTTTATCCAAATAATTAGCTATGGCCAAACTATTAGGTACAAATCATTAGCTATGGCCAAAATATTAGGTACACCTTTTTCTTCACATGGATATGACAGAATAATACTTTATTGCCATCAAATCGTCGCGTACACGGACAACAACTCCTTTGGAAAATAATCCAAACGGGACAAGAAAAAAAAAACGTTATTATTGACAGAAATGTTTGAGGATTTGAAGAGAAGTGAAATTGCCAAGAAAAGCGAGTGGATCAAACGTGTGCTCCCACATCATTGGGGGAAAGGATTTGTTGAAAAATGTAAAAATATATGAAATATACATTCTCATATGATTGCTGCTTCAAGCTAGCAGTTTGTTTGTTACATCTAAAGTCAAAACAGGTTTTAAATCACTTTTTTTTAGCCAAGAAGCAAATATCTACACAAGACTTGATTTGTATCTCAAAATATTTATAATAATACAATTATCTCATAATAATAAATATCTTATAATAATAATAATTGTATTATGACAAAAATATTATTATTACTACATAATAATAACATTATTATTAGTACATAATATTAATCTCATTATTACTACATAATAATAATATTAATCTTATTATTATTATTATTACTACATAATAACAATGTAGTAATAATAATATTACTACATAATAATAATAATATTACTACATAATAATATTATTACTACACAATATGATTACTATTACTACATAATAATAATACGATTATTATGTCGTAATAATAATTGTATTATGACGTAATAATACTATTATTATGACATAATATTATTAATATTATGGCATAATAATAATGATATTATTGTTATAATAATGATAGTGAGATGATTAGTCCAGCATGATTGTCAGTGTGTACATGTCCTGTTAGTAGAAAGTTAAAAACATCATTTCTCCTGAAAAGTCTCCTCTCTGATCGCGCTGCCAATCACCGCCATAAAAAAGGGTTTGGTGCCGGAAGCTTCTAAAGGTTGCTGAAGAGTTCGTTTTTCTTGGTCCAGTCCATAGCGGGCGCTCTCTTGTTGGAGCGCTTCTGGTGGGCCAGCTCCTTGACCTGCTGCAGACTCATGGTCAGGGCGGGGATGGCCCCTGGGGTCACGCCCTGGAGGGGACACATCCTCCTTTTATTTCATTGTTGAAACACCTTTTTAGGCCACCTTCATGCGACCAGAAGGAGCTTTAACATGCAACCTGTTTAGAAAAGTTTTTATTTCAAATGTAACCTTCCTCTGATTAATACATATAGTTTGATGATAAAATGTTATTTTTAATGTAACATTTAAATGTAACCTTCCTCTGATTAATACAAATAGTTTTTATATTTTTTAAATCTTATTTTATGTTAAACTTTTTTTTATGTATTTATTTATTTTTTAATACAAATAGATTGACAAAAAAAAATTTATTTTTAGTGTCACATTTAAATGTGACCTTCCTCTGATTAATACAAATAGTTTTTATATTTTTTAAATCTTATTTTATGTTATTTAAACTTTTTTTTATGTATTTATTTATTTTTTAATACAAATAGATTGACAATAAAATGTTATTTTTAATGTCACATTTAAATGTAACCTTCTTCTGATTAATACAAATAGTTTTTATATTTTTTAATCTTATTTTATGTTATTTAAACTTTTTTTTATGTATTTATTTTTTAATACAAATAGATTGACAATAAAATGTTATTTTTAATGTCACATTTAAATGTAACCTTCCTCTGATTAATACTTTTTTACATTTTTTGAAATTATTTTGTAATTTTTTTTGTAATTTTATCTATTTACTAATTTTTTTTAATGATTTTTAAAAAATACAATTAGTTTGATAATAAAATACTATTTTTAATGTAACAATAAAAAAGGATCTGATCACAACTTGTTTTGAGTTTCAGGTGCACTTCCAAGCCATGAGGTGGCAGCACTGTCCAGGCTAGCTAAGGATGTGTTGTGTTGCGCCCTGCAAAGTGTTTATACTCTAAGTATTTGTTTGGTTATAACTTTCATCTTACTTGTAGTTTTAATTAACACATTTGGAGGTGTTGAAATATTAGGTACATGTTGTTTTCAAATTATTAGCTATGGCCAAATTATTAGGTACACCTTTATGCAAATGATGAGGTATGGCCAAAATATTAGGTACACTTTTATGCAAATTATGAGCTATGGCCAAAATATTAGGTACACCTTTATGCAAATTATTAGCTATGGCCAAAATATTAGGTACACCTTTATGCAAATTATTAGCTATGGCCAAAATATTAGGTACACCTTCCTTTATGCAAATTATGAGGTATGGCCAAAATATTAGGTACACCTTTATGCAAATTATGAGGTATGGCCAAAATATTAGGTACATATTTATTTTCAAATGATTAGTTACGGACAAAATATTAGGTACACCTTTATGCAAATTATGAGCTATGGCCAAAATATTAGGTACACCTTCCTTTATGCAAATTATGAGGTATGGCCAAAATATTAGGTACACCTTTATGCAAATTATGAGGTATGGCCAAAATATTAGGTACATATTTATTTTCAAATGATTAGCTACGGACAATATATTAGGTACACCTTTATGCAAATTATTAGCTAAGGCCAAATTATTAGGTACACCTTTATGCAAATTATGAGGTATGGCCAAAATATTAGGTACACCTTTATGCAAATTATGAGGTACGGCCAAAATATTAGGTACACCTTTATGCAAATTATGAGGTATGGCCAAAATATTAGGTACACCTTTATGCAAATTATTAGCTATGGCCAAAATATTAGGCACACCTTTATGCAAATTATGAGGTATGGCCAAAATATTAGGTACACCTTTATGCAAATTATGAGGTATGGCCAAAATATTAGGTACACCTTTATGCAAATTATTAGCTATGGCCAAAATATTAGGCACACCTTTATGCAAATTATGAGGTATGGCCAAAATATTAGGTACACCTTTATGCAAATTATTAGCTATGGCCAAAATATTAGGCACACCTTTATGCAAATTATGAGGTATGGCCAAAATATTAGGTACACCTTCCTTTATGCAAATTATGAGGTATGGCCAAAATATTAGGTACACCTTTATGCAAATTATGAGGTATGGCCAAAATATTAGGTACACCTTTATGCAAATTATGAGGTATGGCCAAAATATTAGGTACACCTTTATGCAAATCATTAGCTATGGCCAAAATATTAGGTACACCTTTATGCAAATTATGAGGTATGGCCAAAATATTAGGTACATATTTATTTTCAAATGATTAGTTACGGACAAAATATTAGGTACACCTTTATGCAAATTATTAGTTATGGCCAAAATATTAGGTACACCTTTATGCAAATTATTAGCTATGGCCAAAATATTAGGTACACCTTCCTTTATGCAAATTATGAGGTATGGCCAAAATATTAGGTACATATTTATTTCCAAATGATTAGTTACGGACAAAATATTAGGTACACCTTTATGCAAATGATTAGCTATGGCCAAAATATTAGGTACACCTTTATGCAAATTGATGGCTATGGTCAAAATATTAGGTACACCTTTATGCAAATTGATGGCTATGGTCAAAATATTAGGTACACCTTTATGCAAATTATTAGCTAAGGCCAAATTATTAGGTACACCTTTCTTTTCCAAATTATTAGTTATGGCCAAAATATTAGGTACATATTTATTTTCAAATGATTTGTTATGGCCAAAATATTAGGTACACTTTTATGCAAATTATGAGGTATGGCCAAAATATTAGGTACACCTTTATGCAAATTGATGGCTATGGTCAAAATATTAGGTACACCTTTATGCTAATTATTAGCTATGGCCAAATTATTAGGTACACCTTTCTTTTCCAAATTATGAGCTATGGCCAAAATTATTAGGTACACCTTTATCCAAATGTTGAAATTGCTAATGCTAATAGTAGCTTGTCTATGGCATATCCAATGTAAACTAGCATCAAGTTAGCACATTTTGTCAGAGTGGAGCTTTACTTTACGTTGTAGTGTTTTCTACCAAGCATACTTTCTTTGTTGCTGTTGAAAATGTTAACATTATTTAGAGGGAGTTGGTCTGAATCTGCTCTCAGTGCTGCTTGAGTGATTTTTTTATTGATATGAATTTGTTGTCTATGTTCTATGTTTCCTGTCACCTACCTCGGGGGGAGTGCTGCTGCTGGGCGAGGTGATGGACGCGTTGGACGAGGCGTTGGATGGAGAAGGGCTGACTGACGGCTTGGAGTCTCTCTCGGCCCCGCCCCCGTTCACCTGGCAACACAAACACTGATGTCACTTCCCGCCATCGGCTGGAAGAATATGTAACAATGTTCTAGGGAGTGTGGTGAAGTTGTGTGTTTGATTAAAACAACATTATTCTAGGGAGCGTGGTGAAGTTGTGTGTTTGATCTAAACAACAATATTCTAGGGAGCGTGGTGAAGTTGTGTGTTTGATTTAAACAACAATATTCTAGGGAGCGTGGTGAAGTTTTGTGTTTGATTAAAACAACAATATTCTAGGGAGCGTGGTGAAGTTGTGTGTTTGATTAAAACAACAATATTCTAGGGAGCGTGGTGAAGTTGTGTGTTTAATTTAAACAACAATATTCTAGGGAGCGTGGTGAAGTTTTGTGTTTGATTAAAACAACAATATTCTAGGGAGCGTGGTGAAGTTGTGTGTTTGATTAAAACAACAATATTCTAGGGAGCGTGGTGAAGTTGTGTGTTTAATTTAAACAACAATATTCTAGGGAGCGTGGTGAAGTTTTGTGTTTGATTAAAACAACAATATTCTAGGGAGCGTGGTAAAGTTGTGTGTTTGATTAAAACAACAATATTCTAGGGAGCGTGGTGAAGTTGTGTGTTTAATTTAAACAACAATATTCTAGGGAGCGTGGTGAAGTTGTGTGTTTAATTTAAACAACAATATTCTAGGGAGCGTGGTGAAGTTGTGTGTTTAATTTAAACAACAATATTCTAGGGAGCGTGGTGAAGTTTTGTTGAATTTAAACAACAATATTCTAGGGAGCGTGGTGAAGTTGTGTGTTGAATTTAAACAACAATATTCTAGGGAGCGTGGTGAAGTTGTGTGTTGAATTTAAACAACAATATTCTAGGGAGCGTGGTGAAGTTGTGTTGAATTCAAACAACAATATTCTAGGGAGCGTGGTGAAGTTGTGTTGAATTTAAACAACAATATTCTGGGAACGTGGTGAAGTTGTGTTGAATTTAAAGAACAATATTCTAGGGAGCGTGGTGAAGTTGTGTTTAATTCAAACAACAATATTCTAGGGAGCGTGGTGAAGTTGTGTTGAATTTAAACAACAATATTCTAGGGAGCGTGGTGAAGTTGTGTTGAATTTAAACAACAATATTCTAGGGAGCGTGGTGAAGTTGTGTGTTTAATTTAAACAACAATATTCTAGGGAGCGTGGTGAAGTTGTGTTGAATTTAAACAACAATATTCTAGGGAGCGTGGTGAAGTTGTGTTGAATTTAAACAACAATATTCTAGGGAGCGTGGTGAAGTTGTGTGTTTGATTAAAACAACAATATTCTAGGGAGCGTGGTGAAGTTGTGTGTTTGATCTAAACAACAATATTCTAGGGAGCGTGGTGAAGTTGTGTGTTTGATTTAAACAACAATATTCTAGGGAGCGTGGTGAAGTTTTGTTGAATTTAAACAACAATATTCTAGGGAGCGTGGTGAAGTTGTGTGTTGAATTTAAAGAACAATATTCTAGGGAGCGTGGTGAAGTTGTGTTGAATTCAAACAACAATATTCTAGGGAGCGTGGTGAAGTTGTGTTGAATTCAAACAACAATATTCTAGGGAGCGTGGTGAAGTTGTGTGTTTGATTTAAACAACAATATTCTAGGGAGCGTGGTGAAGTTGTGTGTTTGATTAAAACAACAATATTCTAGGGAGCGTGGTGAAGTTGTGTGTTTAATTTAAACAACAATATTCTAGGGAGCGTGGTGAAGTTGTGTGTTTAATTTAAACAACAATATTCTAGGGAGCGTGGTGAAGTTTTGTTGAATTTAAACAACAATATTCTAGGGAGCGTGGTGAAGTTGTGTTGAATTTAAAGAACAATATTCTAGGGAGCGTGGTGAAGTTGTGTGTTGAATTTAAACAACAATATTCTAGGGAGCGTGGTGAAGTTGTGTGTTGAATTTAAAGAACAATATTCTAGGGAGCGTGGTGAAGTTGTGTTGAATTCAAACAACAATATTCTAGGGAGCGTGGTGAAGTTGTGTTGAATTTAAACAACAATATTCTGGGAACGTGGTGAAGTTGTGTTGAATTTAAACAACAATATTCTAGGGAGCGTGGTGAAGTTGTGTTGAATTCAAACAACAATATTCTAGGGAGCGTGGTGAAGTTGTGTTGAATTTAAACAACAATATTCTAGGGAGCGTGGTGAAGTTGTGTTGAATTTAAACAACAATATTCTAGGGAGCGTGGTGAAGTTGTGTTGAATTTAAACAACAATATTCTAGGGAGCGTGGTGAAGTTGTGTTGAATTTAAACAACAATATTCTAGGGAGCGTGGTGAAGTTGTGTTGAATTTAAACAACAATATTCTAGGGAGCGTGGTGAAGTTGTGTGTTTAATTTAAACAACAATATTCTAGGGAGCGTGGTGAAGTTGTGTTGAATTTAAACAACAATATTCTAGGGAGCGTGGTGAAGTTGTGTTGAATTTAAACAACAATATTCTAGGGAGCGTGGTGAAGTTGTGTGTTGAATTTAAAGAACAATATTCTAGGGAGCGTGGTGAAGTTGTGTTGAATTCAAACAACAATATTCTAGGGAGCGTGGTGAAGTTGTGTTGAATTTAAACAACAATATTCTGGGAACGTGGTGAAGTTGTGTTGAATTTAAAGAACAATATTCTAGGGAGCGTGGTGAAGTTGTGTTGAATTCAAACAACAATATTCTAGGGAGCGTGGTGAAGTTGTGTTGAATTTAAACAACAATATTCTAGGGAGCGTGGTGAAGTTGTGTTGAATTTAAACAACAATATTCTAGGGAGCGTGGTGAAGTTGTGTTGAATTTAAACAACAATATTCTAGGGAGCGTGGTGAAGTTGTGTGTTTAATTTAAACAACAATATTCTAGGGAGCGTGGTGAAGTTGTGTTGAATTTAAACAACAATATTCTAGGGAGCGTGGTGAAGTTGTGTTGAATTTAAACAACAATATTCTAGGGAGCGTGGTGAAGTTGTGTGTTTAATTTAAACAACAATATTCTAGGGAGCGTGGTGAAGTTTTGTGTTTGATCTAAACAACAATATTCTAGGGAGCGTGGTGAAGTTGTGTGTTTGATATAAACAACAATATTCTAGGGAGCGTGGTGAAGTTTTGTTGAATTTAAACAACAATATTCTAGGGAGCGTGGTGAAGTTGTGTGTTTAATTTAAACAACAATATTCTAGGGAGCGTGGTGAAGTTGTGTGTTTAATTTAAACAACAATATTCTAGGGAGCGTGGTGAAGTTTTGTTGAATTTAAACAACAATATTCTAGGGAGCGTGGTGAAGTTGTGTGTTGAATTTAAACAACAATATTCTAGGGAGCGTGGTGAAGTTGTGTGTTGAATTTAAACAACAATATTCTAGGGAGCGTGGTGAAGTTGTGTGTTGAATTTAAAGAACAATATTCTAGGGAGCGTGGTGAAGTTGTGTTGAATTCAAACAACAATATTCTAGGGAGCGTGGTGAAGTTGTGTTGAATTTAAACAACAATATTCTAGGGAGCGTGGTGAAGTTGTGTTGAATTTAAACAACAATATTCTAGGGAGCGTGGTGAAGTTGTGTGTTTAATTTAAGCAACAATTTCTAGGGAGCGCGGTGAAGTTGTGTTGAATTTAAACAACAATATTCTAGGGAGCGTGGTGAAGTTGTGTTGAATTTAAACAACAATATTCTGGGGAGCGTGGTGAAGTTGTGTTGAATTTAAACAACAATATTCTAGGGAGCGTGGTGAAGTTGTGTGTTTAATTTAAGCAACAATTTCTAGGGAGCGCAGTGAAGTTGTGTTGAATTTAAACAACAATATTCTAGGGAGCGTGGTGAAGTTGTGTTGAATTTAAACAACAATATTCTGGGGAGCATGGTGAAGTTGTGTTGAATTTAAACAATATTTTAGTGAGCGTGGTGAGATCGTGTGTTGAATTTAAAGAACAATATTCTAGGGAGCGTGGTGAAGTTGTGTTGAATTTAAACAACAATATTCTAGGGAACGTGGTGAAGTTGTGTTGAATTTAAACAATATTCTAGTGAGCGTGGTGAGATTGTGTGTTGAATTTAAACAACAATATTCTGGGGAGCGTGGTGAAGTTGTGTTGAATTTAAACAACAATATTCTAGGGAGCGTGGTGATATAATATTAGCATGTCTCAAAATTCATGAATTTCAAGTTAAAATGGTCAATTAGCTAAAAAGCTAGCATGAAATATTAGCATGCTAATGTTAGCATGATAACATCGGAACATTTTGCGTACTTCTAAAATGGCGCCAAGTATCAAAATCAATGATTTTTAGATCCAAATGAATATAGTTAGCCAAAACACCAACAGCACACACAAACACCACACAGGATAATATTGTCAATAATTAATTAAAATGTTGCATATTTTTAAGTATCTAAGAAAAGATCATCATTGTAATAACTAGAACATTCCCTCTGAAATTGTGGTGGGCCTGCTATCTGTGCTGTGAAACTTCGGTCCACAGTTTATTCAAGCTAAAATTCTAGCATGAAATGTGAGCATGCTAATGTTACCATGATAATGTAGGAAAAGTTAGTGTACTTCTAAGATGACGCCAAATATCAAAATCCATGATTTTTAAGTTTAAATTATCAAAATTGGCTCGAATGCTAGCATGAAATGTTAGTACGCTAATAATAACACGATAACATCGGAAAAGTTAGTGTACTTCTAAGATGATACAAGTATTAAAGTATTATAATGCATGATTTTTAGTTTGAAATGATAAAAATTAGCTCAAATGCTAGCATGAAACCTTAGAACGATAAAGTTAGCATGAGAACATCGGAAAAGTTAGCAAAATTATAAGATGGCGCCAAGTATCAAAATCCACGATTTTTAAGTTTAAATGATCAAAATGAGCTCGAATGCTAGCATGAAATGTTAGTACGCTAATATTAGCATGATAACATTGAACAAGTTAGTGTACTCCTCAGAAGATGCACGTATTAACGTATTAAAATGCTTGATTTTTAGATTTAAATGATCAAAATTAGCTCAAATGTTAGCATGAATCGTTAGCATGCACATGTTAACATGATAACATTGGAACAGTTAGTTTACTTCTAAGGTGACTCAAGTATTAAAATCCATGGTTTTTAGGTTTAAACATTAAAAATGAGCTAACATATTAGCATAGAACGTTAGCGTGCTAATGTTAGTGTGGTAACTTTGAGAAAGTATAAATGCATAAATAAATGCATGATTTTTAGGTTGAAATGAATACAATGAGGTAAAATACATCCACTTACACAAAAGTCCCACAAAAGATAATATTGTAAATAATAATTAATTAACATGTAGCACATATTTAAGTGCCAAAGAACAGATAATGAGAGTACTAATAATAATAATAATAATGATCTACAGGTAAAAACATATATACTGTGCGTACATTTTTACATTCTACTATTTCTATACTTGGGACGGAAAATCTATTAGTCTGTGCTCGCTACTAAATGACTTTTATTCAAATTTACCAGCCTCGATGCAGTACTAGATACAACCACACGGTGGCAGCATTGTGTTTGTGATCTGTTGTACAGAAAGTGTTGTATTTTTATAGATATATCAGAACTGTATGTATGTGTATATATGTGTGTGTGTGTATATATATATATATATATATATATATATATATATATATATATATATATATATATATATATATATATATATATATATATATATATATATATATATACGTATGTATGTATAAACACACACACATGTATATAATATA